>NC_077230.1:119596307-119896307 GCF_027887165.1 Monodelphis domestica
TTTCACTGTACATCTGCTGCCCTACTTGGATTTTTGACTCTATGGAACAGGAAAGCCCTTCTGAGATAAGCTCATTACTTGATGCTAACTCAGGCTTGATTGGTCAAGCTCCCACACCACTCTGACTGGAGGGCTGGCAGAGGCTGAGTACCAAGATCCTCCCAAGGCCTTCCTTTATAGAGAGCAGAAACTGGACCTAGTTCACTCTACCTTGAGCCTGAAACCTACCTGGTTTCAACTCAAAAGAACAAAATGCCTCAGGTACCCCCTGACCTCCTTCCCCCCTTTCTTACCTATTTCTGTGTGTTATCTCCCCCTTTAGACTATACATTCTTTGAGGGCAGGAATTATCTTATTTTTTATTAGTTGTATCTCCAGCACTTAGTACAGTGCCTGGTGCATAACTGGCACTTAATAAATGTTTATTGGATTAATTTTTTTCACATTAGCCTAGTAGGATGAAAGACTTGTATTACTGTGCTCATTTTACAGAGAAGAAAACTGAAGCTCAGGGAGCCCAAGTTCATTGATCAAAGTTATTCATTTTTTAATAATTTCCTATTTTTTGTGTCCCCATTTGGGTTTTTCTTGACAGAGATCCTGGAGTGACTTGCCATTTCCTCTCCAGTTCACTTTACAGATAAGAAAACTGAGGCAAATAGGATTAAGTGACTAGTCCAGATCATATAGCTAATAAATATCTGAGGCTGGATTTGAACCCAAGAGGATGAATCTCCCTCACTTCAAGCCCAGCCATCCTTCCTCAACCCTACACTGAAGATTCCCATCTCCTACTCTGTCACTGAATCATCCTTCTGGCAAGAAAGGACTCTCAGTACAAGTTTAATGTATAGAAAACTACACAGCGGTCATCAAAACAATTTGGTACTGGCTAAGAGACAGAAAGGAGGATCAGTGGAATAGACTCAGGGTAAGTGACCTCAGCAAGACAGTCTATGACAAACCCAAAGATCTCAGCTTTTGGGACAAAAACCCACTATTTCATAAAAACTGCTGGGAAAATTGGAAGACAGTGTGGGAAAGACTAGGTTTAGATAAACACCTCACACCCTACACCAAGATAAATTCAAAATGGGTGAATGACTTGAACATAAAGAAGGAAACTATAAGAAAATTAGGTGAACACAGAATAGTATACATGTCAGACATTTGGGAAGGGAAAGATTTTAAAACCAAGCAAGACTTAGAAAGAGTCATAAAATGCAAAATAAATAATTTGGACTACATCAATTAAAAAGTTTTTGTACAAACAAAACCAATGTAGCCAAAATCAGAAGGAAAGCTACAAATTGGGAAACAATCCTCATAAAAACCTCAAACAAAGGTTTAATTACTCAAATTTACAAAGAGCTAAATCAATTGTACAAAAAATCAAGCCATTCTCCAATTGATAAATGGGCAAGGGACATGAACAGGCAGTTTTCAGATAAAGAAATCAGAACTATTAATAAGCACATGAGAAAGTGTTCTAAATCTCTTATAATCAGAGAGATGCAAATCAAAACAACTCTGAGGTATCACCTCACACCTAGCAGATTGGCTAACATAACAGCAAAGGAAAGTAATGAATGCTGGAGGGGATGTGGCAAAGTAGGGACATTAATGCATTGCTGGTGGAGTTGTGAATTGATCCAACCATTCAGGAGGGCAATTTGGAACTATGCCCAAAGGGCGATAAAAGACTGTCTGCCCTTTGATCCAGCCATAGCACTGCTGGGTTTGTACCCCAAAGAGATAATAAGGAAAAAGACTTGTACAAGAATATTCATAGCTGTGCTCTTTGTGGTGGCAAAAAACTGGAAAATGAGGGGATGCCCTTCAATTGGGGAATGGCTGAACAAATTGTGGTATATGTTGGTGATGGAATACTATTGTGCTAAAAGGAATAATAAAGTGGAGGAATTCCATGGAGACTGGAACGAACTCCAGGAAGTGATGCAGAGTGAGAGGAGCAGAACCAGGAAAACATTGTACACAGAGACTGATACATTGTGGTACAATCGAAGGTAATGGACTTCTCCATTAGGGACAATGCAATGTCCCTGAACAATCTGCAGGGATCTAGGAGAAAAAACACTATCCACAAGCAGAGGATAAACTGTGGGAGTAAAAACACTGAGAAAAACCAACTGCTTGACTACAAGGGGTTGAGGGGATATGACTGAGGAGACTATAAAAGAACACTCTGGTGCAAATACCAACAACATGGAAATGGGTTCGAATCAAAAACACTTGTGATACCCAGTGGAATCTCCCATCGGCTACAGGATAGGTGGGGGGAGGGGGGAGGAAAAGGATCTTTGTCTCCAATGAATAATGCTCGGAAATGACCAAATAAAATAATGTTTTTTAAAAAAAGAAAACTACAAGTGAATGCCTTAGAGTCTGAGCCCTCAAATTTAGCAGGAGTCCAGAGGTCAGTGGGGATGATGTTGGGGGGAAAGGGAAAGCACCGAAGACTTCCTAGAGGAGGCCCATTTGGCCCAGGGTTTGGTCAGGCGCAGAGGCTGTGGGTTGGCAGAAGAAGGAATAGGTTGTGGGGCAAGGGAGGAATTCCAGGAACAATGAAGCTCCATGTGAATGGGTTTGGCTGGAGAGCTGCTAATGATGAGCCAAAGGGGCTGGCTAAGTCTCAGCATCTTTTCCTGGCCAAGGTGCTAATGAGCAGGGCTAAAATGGCCCAAAGGCAGGCTAAGGAGGAGGCCCAGGGGAAAAGGGGCCCTATTAATCCATGGCCGGATAATAAGTCATGGAGAATTGGCTGTAAAATGCTGCTGGCTTTCAGAGTCTGAAAATTGGATCGGTAACCCAAAGGTAGAATCTCTGTTCCCGCAAGCTCAAAGCACTTTGCAATTAGTGGGTCAGACGCTATTAGGTGAGAAAAGTTTCCTGGGGGTAGCGACAATCACAAGGAAATAGCCCTGGATTGGAAAGCAGGCAATTTCCTGGGCTTGAGGCTTGACTCTGACAGCCCATTCCTCCTGTGACTAGGGGCAAATCCTGACACCTCTCCAGGCCTTTGTGTAACGGTCCATGTAAGAGAAGGTGGCGTTTGGAAGCTCATAGCACCTAATGGCACCCATTTCCCAAGTGCTTCATGGCTGACAAAGCATTTCCATCCTGATAAGGTTGGTAGGACAGGTATTCAATCGGCTGGACATGTTCTGCCTTGGATTCAACAAGCAATTTAATTCAACAAATATCTAAGTACAGAGAGCCAAGTCCTGGGTTCAAATTTGACCTCAGACAGAATTCCTAGTTCTATGACTCTGAGCAAATCACTTACCCCCCAGTGCCTAGCCTTTACCTCTTTTCTGCCTCAGAACCAATATTTAGTATTATTTCTGAGACGGAGGGTAAGAGTTTACAAAGCTCACACGCACAAAAAAAAATCTAAGTCGTAGACAGTGAATTGGTTCATAGGGAGCCTTTCCAGGGAGTTTCTGCCTAAAGCTTCCCTGAAAACTTCCAGGGACTCCATTGACACAACTCAGCTTTCGGTCATGTCAGCAATGACAAACTTTTTGGCTGTTGGCAGCCAGGTGATGACCTGACTCTGAAAGGATGTGCTGTTTTAGGATGATGTGGCAACCTAGATAGGTCCCTTGGACCTCCTCCTGCTCCATGAAGATGGCAGCAATGTAGAAGGCTGGATCTTGAAAAAGAAGCAGCAACATATAGCTGACTCCCTTCCTCTGACCCTTTGGACCCACCAATGTAGCTCAAGACTTGGGCTAAATCCTCCATGATAGTGACTTCACCCAGGGGGTTCAAGTAGACAAGCTTGCACCTGAGCCCCCACCCACTGCCTTTTCTGATTCTTTGTTCCTTCCTGACCTTAGGAGGCAACCTTGTTAGTCTTGGGACCACTGAGTGGAGCAAGCTGCATCAGGGGAATCTTCTGCCTCAAAGAAGGCAGCCACTGACATGCCTATTTGTCTTACCATTTGCCTAATGCAGAACCAAGGTGAAATATAAAATACCTGATCAGCAATATCACACACTGCTTTTTGTTCTCAGATTTATGTATCAGCCTCCCAGAGGACTATAATAGTAGTTATAAGTAAAGTTTGGGGCAGCTCGGTGGCATAGTGGATAGAGTGCCCAGCCTAGAATCAGGAAAACTCATCTTCCTAAGTACAAATCTAGCCTCATTTACTAGCTGTGTGATCCTGGGCAAGTCACTTAACTCTGTTGACCTCAGTTTTCTCATCTGTAAAATGAAACAGAGAAAGAAATGGCAAACCACTTCAACATTCTTTGACAAGAAAACTCCAAATGGAGCCATGAAGAGTTAGATACGACTGAACAACATAAGTTGAGGTATTGAATATTTTTCCTATAGAAAGTGAGACTTTATTTTAGTTTTTAAAATAATATTTTATCCTCCCCCCAATTACATGTAAGATCAACTTTTTAGCATTTTTTTTTCTTTAACTTTGGGTCCTGAATTCTCTTCTTCTCTCCCTCTCCTCTCCCTTGATAAGACAGTAAGCAATCTGATATAATCATGTAAAACATTTTTCCATATGAATCCTTTTGTGGAAGAAAAATCAAACAAAAAAAATGAAGAAAGAAAGTGAAATGTAGTATGTTTTGGTCTGGATTCAGACTCCATCAGTTCTTTCTCTGGAAGCATTTTTTTCATCACGAGTCCTTTGGGATTATCTTGGATCATTATTTTGCTGAGAATAAGTTATTCACAGTTGCTCATTAAACATTATTGCTATTACTATATATAGTGTTCTCCTGGTTCTGCTTACTTCACTCTGCATCAGTTCATGTAAGTCTTTCCAGGTTTTTCTGAAATCATCCTGCTTGTCATTTCTTACAGCACAATAATATTCCATTACAATCTTATACAACTTTGCCATTTCCTAGTTGATGAATATCTCATTTTCCAGTTCTCTCCTCCCTCCCCAAAGGAGCTTCTATAAATATTTTTGTACATAGAGGTTTTTTATCTCTTTGGAATTCAGACCTAGTAATAGGCCAAAGATAACATATAGATTTATAGCCCTCTAGGCAGAGATTTAATTTGTTCTCTATAATGGCTGAATCAGTTCACAACTCTCTCAACAGTGTAATGCACTCTCAGTTTTCCCACATCCTCTGCAAGTTTTGTCATTTTTCCTTTTCTGTCATAATAGCCAATCTGATAGATATAGAGTGGTACCTCAGAGTCAATCTGCATTTTTCTAGTTAATAGTGATTTAGAGCATTTTTATATAACTATTGATAGCTTTAATTATTTTGTCTGAGAGCTGCCTATTCATATCCTTTGACCATTTATCATTTGGGGAATGACTTGTATTCTTATATAGTTGACTGATTTCTCTGTTTTTTTGGGGGGGAGAATGGCTGTTATTAGAGAGACTTATAAATTTTTTTCACTATTAAGATTACTATAAATTACATTCTATCCTATTTCCCCTGTTTATTCTACTCTCCCTTTCATCTTGTTCATCCTCAAAAGTGTTTTGCTTCTGATTACAGCTTCCCCCAATTTGCCCCCCTTTCTGTACCTCACTACATCTCCTCCTACTCTTTTGTAGAGTCAGACCTCTATACCCAATTGAGTGTATATGTTCTTCCCTTTTTGAACTAATTCCTATGAGAATGAGGTTCAAGCACTCCCTTTCCCACCTCCCTGATCTTCCCCTCAAGTGTAAAATCTCTTTTATGCCTCTCTTATGTAAGATAATTTACCCCATTTTAACTCTCCCTTTCCCCTTCTGCCAACACTTTCCTCTTTTTCACCCCTTCATTTTCTTTTTTTAGATATCATCCCATCTTATTCAACTCACACATGCCCCCCATCTGCCTATACTAACTGCCCTAATAATGATAATGGTCTTAGGAGTTATCAGTATCATCTTCCCATGTACATATATATATATATATATATATATATATATATATATATATATATATATATATACACAGTTTAATCCTATTGAATCTCTTGTGATTTCTCTTTCCTATTTAGCTATTTATTCTTCTCTTGAGTGTTTTTTTTAAAACCCTCATTTTCCTTCTTGGAATCAATATTGCATACTGGTTCCAAGGCAGAAGAGTAGTAAGGACTAGGCAATGGGGTTAAGTGACTTGCCCAGGGTCACACAGCTGGGAAGTGTCTGAGGCCAAATTTGAATCCAGGACCTCCCATCTCTGGACCTGACTCTCAATTCACTGAGCTACCCAGCTGCCCCCATTCTCTTGAGTCTTATATTAGAAAGTCAGATGATCTATTCAGCTCTGGTCTTTTCATCAGTAAAGTCCTCTATTTCATTGAATGCTCATTTCCCCCTGAAGGATTATTGTTCAGTTTTCCTGGGTAAATGATTCTTGGTTGTATAAGTCTGAGAATGGACAATACAGCAGAGTCCTGCACCCAGAGCCAGCAAACTGGCCCCTATAATTTCCGGGCTGACCAGTTGTCTGACCCCCTTACCATCTGTGGTTGAGAGCTTTGGAAGCCTTTGCTGCTACTGATTCAGCCACCCCCAAGGCCTGGGCAAACTAGCCAAAGTGAAGGCTGCCTTGACCTGCTGGTCTGTGCTCCACTCCCACCCTGGTTCAGACATATTAAGTGATTTATCTTGACCTAAAAAAAAATTGTCTCACTACATCCTTTTTTGGGTTCTGCTAATTCAGAATTCATTTTGAAGCATTATATCAAAGTTCTTTGGAGAGAAATTTGGCAGAGATCAGGTAATCCATGTACCTTCTCCATAGTCATGGCTCTGCTTCCAAGTGGCTGAATCTTAAGTTTTAAGTTTGTTTTTGTCAAACTAGACTGAGTGAAAGCAAACAAGCCATAGGTTCTTTATAGAGCCCTTTCCCTAAATTCTCCTTGTTCGGTCATCAGGAGAGCATAGGAAACAGTCAGGAAAATTGGAGTGACGTAACATCCTCTGAACCCTGCTTCAAGGACCTTGAAATGTATTTTTCCCAGTGACTTTCATGAACTGGCTTATAATATCATCTCTTGAATTCACCTAAACCTCATGTCCTGAGGCAAAAAGCAGATTGTGTCTTTCTCAATTCTCCTCGGACAGGAGTGTAGATTTTATCAGTACAGCATCCCTTGCTGCTCACTCTCATAGTCCCTTTTTGCTCTGCAAGGCCAAAGTTTCCAGGGATGGCTAATCCCTCTCAGGATTTTCGGGGGGTCATTTTGAGGGATTAGGACTTCTAATAGTATCAGTTAGAAGTTCCCATATGATGTGCTACATCCCAAATCAACCAACCAGTTGATATCTCCTCAACATTAGCCAGTTGGTATCAATGAACTTTTAAAAAAGTATTTTTTCCAATAAAGTATAGTGGGAATAGATGTTCCAAACACAACTGCCAAACTGAGGATGCACTCTCCTGTCTATTCTACACTGGAGAATATAGACACATATTGAAAACCCAAAGGGATTGAAACACATACACCTGACACCTGGTCAAAAAGTACCTCATGATTCCTGGACATAAAAGTCCTTTGCTTCCTTCTAGGAGTTTCCTCATCTGCAAGTCTGATGTGAGGTGAGGCCCTCCCTGGCTGATCTGTTCTAGCTCCTTGGAGGTTGTGGTCCCTCAGTTGCCAGATCAACCTAGCGCTCTACTGAATCAAGTAGGTTTGGGGGCTGGCTCTTCATGGAATCCAGCTATCTCTGATGGCAGTTTTCACCTTCTGAAGCTCACAACTTGTTTAATTCTTTATCCAAATAGCTATTCACAAAAAGGAATGAACACAAAAGGGAAAAAAGAATGAAGACACATGGTGGCTAGGTGATGGAGGGAGTCTCCCACATGGTCACTTGAAATTATTCTCTTCTTTTGAAAGTTACCAGGGAAGAGAGCATAAAATAGCTCTCTGATTCTTTCTGAATGCACACTCAGGTCTGGCTCAGCTTTTGCTGAGTCATTAGTAGCTTTGGTCCCTTAAGCAATCAGAAGATTTTTCATTTTCCTGTAATCACACATGGCTGAAAAATGGCTCTCTAAAGCTCTACATATTGGGTTAGCAGCAGGCAGAGGACAGTGTACACACTTTATATTGCCCTCTGAGAAATTGCACATGCTCCAAGGATAAACCATCATTGGCCAGTTTTTAATTACATCAGTAGCATACATTTCCCCCCAAGGTGCCAGTGCTATGCCATTCACTTGCTTCTGGGTTGCTTTCCCTTATCATCTTTAGGATTGTCCTCAGGAGATACAGATCCATAGATATTTTTCTTTCTCTTTCTCTTTCACTCTGTGGACCCTAGTACAAGTGGTTCAGAGTCCAGGAAGATGCTCTTTTAATTAGATTTGGCTAATGTTTTAGCAAGAATCCCCTAATTGTGTTGTTTTGGCCACCTTTCTAGTGTTGCTTTCTGTGGTAGCCCCACCTTTTCCTTAACCATTGCCACCCATTGTTGTGGGGCAGCAGAAACACATGATTAAAAAAAAAACAACACCCCTTTTTTCTGTCTTAGTAACAACTCTAGACAATTGGGGTTAAGTGACTTCCCCAGGGTTACACAGCTAGGAAGTGCCTGAGGCCAGTTTTGAATCCAAGACCTTTCCACTCCACCTAGCTGCCCCAACAAATACTGTTTTTGCTTGGTCAGTATGAAATAGTATTTAAGAGGCAGCCTGGAATAGGTATTTTCCATGATGGAGAAAGGAATACCCCAGCTGGGGAGTCATCAGCATTTCAACACAGGTTTCCTAGTTCTTTTTAGGGATTTCATGCTAGGACTTCAACAGTGGGGGTATTTACTCAGCTTCCAGCAGTAAGTTTTTCCTACTGAGATCTGTTTTGGTCTGGTGAAAGAAATTTGTGTAGGAAGGGAAGATGTGAAAAACTGGTTAAAAGATGGTATCTGAAAATGAGATTTAGATTCCTGGACAATGAATTAAAATATTGGAACAAGTGCCTGGCCAGGGATGAAACATACCTTACAAGGATCATTAGAATATGTTTGTCTGGAATCCTCCAAATCTAATCAAAATGGAAGAAAGAAATGGTAAGGAGATAAGTACTATGAAATCAACCAAGTGAGATACTATAGAGAGTAGATTAACAATAGTAATACCCAGGAAAATGATGAGACAAAAAGTTCAAGAAAGTGGTCAGCAATTAAAACCCATGGCCTCAAAGCCTCTGTGCAAATATATAAAGTAAAAGTAATAAGCAAGGTGAATTACAGATCATAATGCAAGGTGTAATAAGGGACTATTTTGAATGGTAATTGATAACTACAGATCAGGCTTTCCCAATTTCTCTCTTCCACAAAGGAAGTAATTTAATTTTCACAAGGAATTGAGGAGATAACATAGTTAGTTGGAATATGGCCCAGGAAGGAAATGCCTCATTCAAAAAGTCTTTGCTTAGCTTACTACAATCTGTATGGTGTGAGCACTTTCTCCAGGCATACAGATCACAAACTCTTGTCTTCCTCATGTTCTTGAGTCTATGGCCTCCCATAAGCTCTTCAGAAGGGGTTCATTCATACAATATGCTAGTTGCTTGTCCCTAAATCTCCATACACACAAACACAAATCTTTTGATATTGTATGGATTTCAATGGAGTCCACACACAAACTATCCATTGTACCAACAGATTGTTCTTATCCTTTAAGAGAATAGTGTCAGTTGAGCAATGGGGTCAGAAGCCAGGATAAAGAAAAATAAGGACAAAAAGGGGACCTTTAAAGCTATATTGATTCAGAATGATGAGTTGATGGATTTCTATAAGACCTGGAAAGACCTACATGAACTGATGTGCAGTGAAATGAGCAGAATCAGAAGATCATTATGCACAGAGACTATAACATTGTGGGATGACAGATGATCGATTTTGCTACTAGCAGCAATGCAATGATCTAAGACAACTCTGAGGGACTTATGAGAAAGAATGCTATCCACATCTAAAGAAAGAACTGTGGGAGAAGAAATCCAGAAGAAAACATGTGATTTATCACTTGTTAATATGGGTACCTGATTTAGGGTTTTGATTTTAAAGGATTACTCTTTTACAAGAATGAATAATATGGAAACAGTTTAGTTTTTCCAATTTTTTTTGCCACCATAAAGAGTGCAGCTATGAATACTCTTGTATATATCTTTTTCCTTATTATCTCTTGGGGTATAAACCAGCAGTGCTATGGCTGGATCAAAGGGCAGACAGTCTTTTAGCGCCCTTTGGGTATAGTTCCAAATTGCCTTCCAGAATGGTTGGATCAATTCACAACTCCACCAGCAGTGCATTAATGTCCCAACTTTGCCACATCTGCTCCAACATTCATTATTTTCCTTTGCTGTCATGTTAGCCAATCTGCTAGGTGTGAGGTGATACCTCAGAGTTTTTTTGATTTTCATCTCTCTGATTATAAGAGATTTAGAACACTTTTTCATGTGCTTATTAATAGTTTTTATTTCTTTAACAGAAAATTGCCTATTCATGTCCCTTGCCCATTTATTAATTGGAGAATGGCTTGATTTTTTAAGCAATTGACTTAGCTCTTTACAATTTTGAGTTAATAGACTTTTGTCAGAGGTTTTTGTTATGAAGATTGTTTCTCAATTTATTGCTTCCATTCTAATTTTGGTTGCATTGGTTTTGTTTGCACAAAAACTTTTTAATTTGATGTAATCAAAATTATTTATTTTACATTTTGTGATTTTTCCTAACTCTTGGTGTTAAAGTCTTTCCTTTCTCAAAGATCTGACATGTATACTATTCTGTGTTCATCTAATTTGCTTATAGTTTCCTTCTTTATATTCAGGTCATTCACCCATTCTGAGTTTATCTTGGTGTAGGGTGTGAGGTGTTGATCCAAACCTAATCTCTCCCACACTGTCTTCCAATTTTCCCAGCAGTTTTTATCAAATAGTGGATTTTGGTCCCCAAAGCTGGGATCTTTGGGCTTATCATAGATTGTCTTGCTGAAGTCACTTACCCCAAATCTATTCCACTGATCTTCCTTTCTGTCTCTTAGCCAGTACCATATTGTTTTGATGACCACTGCTTTATAGTATAGTTTGAGATCTGGGACTGCAAATCCTCCTTCCTTTGCATTTTTTTTTTGTGATTCCCTGGATATCCTTGATCTTTTGTTCTTCCAAATGAACTTTGTTATGGTTTTTTCTAATTCAGTAAAAAAGCTTTTTGGTAGTTCAATGGGTATGGCACTAAATAAGTAAATCAATTTGGGTAGGATTGTCATTTTTATTATGTTAGCTTGTCCTACCCATGAGCAATCAATGTTTTTCCAATTGTTTAGATCTAGTTTTAATTGTGTGGAGAGTTTTGTAGTTGTGTTCATATAGTTCCTGTGTTTGTCTCAGCAGATAAATTCCTAAGTATTTCATATTGTCTAGGGTGATTTTAAATGAAATTTCTCTTTCTAATTGTTGCTGCCGAGATTGGTTGGAGATGTATAGAAATGCTGATGACTTATGTGGGTTTATTTTGTATCCTGCAACTTTGATAAAGTTGTTGATTATTTCGATTAGCTTTATAGGATTCTTTATGTAGACCATCATATCATGCACAAAGAGTGACAATTTGGTCTCCTCATTGCCAATTTTAATACCTTCAATTTCTTTTTCGTCTCTAATTGCTACAGCTAGTGTTTCTAGTACAATGTTAAATAATAGAGGTGTTAATGGGAATCCTTCTTTCATTCCTTATCTTATTGGGAAGGCTTCTAGTTTATCCCCATTGCAGATGATGTTTGCTGATGCTTTTAGATATATACTGTTTATGATGTTTAGGAAAGGCCCTTTTATTCCTATGCATTCTAGTGTTTTCAATAGGAATGAATGTTGTATTTTTGTCAAAGACTTTTTCTGCATCTATTGAGATAATCATGTGATTTTTGTTGGTTTGCTTGTTAATTGGAGTCTTTTTTTTAAAGCTATATTGAAGAAGAGAGGCAGATCAAATAAGGAAAAGGACTACTTCTTATGATGGATGGGACTAAAGATAGAGGGAGATAGAAGCACTGTCTGAGAAGATGACATCATGGATATTAATAGGAATAGGGAAGTGCAGAATGGGTAGGGGTTTTGAGGAAAAAGAAATGACCTCTCTGGGGGCATATTGTGGAGTGATTTTCTCTGAGGTATAGATTAGATGGCCTTAGAGATTTCTTCCAATTCGACATATCTCAGATTTAGTAATATCTTCCAGAACTAAAAATGAGGAAGATTTTTTAATGAAAATATAATTAAGATTCCAGATACCAAGGGTAAGGATCTCAGATTCAGCTTAATACAGAAGGAAATAATAAAGGTATCAAGATCAAGATCAATTTTTACTAACTTTTGCAGGCAGATGTAATACACCTTTAGTATCATAGCACAAGAAGAATTTTATGAAAAGCCCCAAACAAAGCAATGTGGCATACAGGTTGCAATGTTAGAGTAGGAAGACACTTCATGTACTGGCCTCCAACTGTGACCTCTGTTCTGTTGCTGCCCAGGGTTCTGGTATGGCAGAAGAGCTTTATTGATCTTCCTTGGTTTCATATCATGTTTAGAGAAGACAGAGTCATCTCTCTTCATGCTATGTCTATCTGTTTTTTTTTTTAACTCTTACCTTCCGTCTTATAATTCCAAGGCAGAAGAGCAGTAAGGGCTAAGTGATAGGGGTTAAGTGACTTGACCAGGGTCACATAGCTGGGAAGTGTCTGAGACCAGATTTGAACCTAGGACCTCCCATCTCTCGGCCTGGCTCTCAATCCACTGAGCTATCCAGCTGTCCCCTATGTCTATCTCTATCATGGAAAAAGAATGAATCTCCCATTAGAAATTTCTCCTAAAAGTCTCTAGAGTTAGTTCTACTTGTCTTGCCTCTGATATATATTAGATATATGACTTTGGGGAAGTTGCCCTTTCTGATCCTTGATTTTCTTATCTGTTAAGTGAGAACAATAGTACCTAAAGATACCGTAAAGTTAGTTGTGAGGTCAGTTTCAGATAATGTATGAAAAGGGCACAAAACAAATTATGCTATCAATATATTATTATCATTAGGTCCTTGAGTTGTACTTTCTGGTGCAGAGTTCTGGTGCCTCGTATTGATTATCCTGATTGTCTTCAACTGATGTCTGGCCTCTACTTTCTATCCTATGGTCTGATTTGCTTTAAGTCCTGACTTCTATCACTTGTGACCTCTGCTTTATTGCTATCCATGGTTCTGGTCTGAGGAGCTTTATTGTTCTTCCTTGTGGTACCTCCTTGGTTTCATCCAGCTTAGCTAATGCATCTCTCTTCCCGTTATGCTCATCTCGATCATGAGAAAAAAATAAACCTCTCATTAGGAATTTCTCCTATATTTCTCTGGCTCTACTTAATTGCATCCCAACATTTCTACTCATCATTTGATTTTGAGGAATGTTCCTTCTTTTCCATGTTGATTTCAAGAAGCTGTGGATTACTCAGGATCCTGACTTTATTGTATCTGTTTATCTCTGTGCCAGTAGAACTGGATGGAGAGTGATCTCCCCTTCCACTTCTCCCAGTGGCTGTAACAGTTTCACCAAAAGGGTCAATCACAAATCAGTCTATTGAATACTTCAGGCAAAAGGTTTGTTGGGAGACGAGGTAATAGGGTCATGGGGTTTACAACTGGAAGCGTAGAAGTCATCTAGGAATTCATGGAATCATAGATCTCGAGAGGGCAAGGTTCTCAAAAGTCCTCTAGCCCAATCCCTTTGGTTTACTAAAGAAGGAAATGAGACCCAGAGAAATGAGGCTGCTTGTTCAAGTTCATATATGCAATGATTAGCAGAGCTTGGGTTTAAACGAAGGCCTATTGACTTAAAATCACAGAATCTCAGATTAGGCCATCTAAGTCCAACTTGTTCTTGACTGAGAAGTATTGTTTTCTTTCCATCATATCATGACGGTTGACACCATGGATAAAAGTATGTTTAGGGGTAAAAAAGTTGGCATAGGATCTTAAGCATTTTTTTCTTTAGTATTTTAAAGTGCAGAAGATATAAATAAGGATCATCTTTAAAATATAGATATGTAGGGGAAAATTCCCAATAGGAGTATTTTAAGGGAATGGGATAGCCTAGAGTGGGAGAAAAGGCAAGAGACCCCCAGTTCTGCTAGGTGGGTGGCAGCTGCCAAAAGGACTGGGTTGTAAGGGACTCTAGCTTTTAGAGAAACCATAGAAAATGGAAGGGAGAAACAGGAAAATATAGCTGGTCACCAGGCCTTGAAAAAAAGCTGAGATGGAGGATGCTGAATTGAATTGATGATGGGTGTGAAGATAGGGGCTGAGGAATAGCCCCACTATCAGGGGTGGGGAACAGAAAGAAGATAAAGAACTTTATTATAAAGCACCAGAAAGACAGAAGTCAGATGGCATCTCAAAGTAGGACTGGAAGGTGTACTCAAAAAAGCATAATTTAAAGGTCACACCCTAGAGGAAAGACCTTCCGACTAATTTTGTTTTTTAAACTTGAGTTATCTATCGTTGGAAGTGATGGCATTTTGTAACTAAATCATATTAAATTGGAGCTCAGGAGTTGATAGCAGATAAAGGATCTTAGATTTTGAGACTGAAGAGACCTTAGAAGCCATCTAGTTTGGCACACTTACTTTACAGAGTAGGAAAATGAGATTCAGAGAGCTTCTGTGATCGTCCCAAAGTCACACAGATGCCAAATCCAGGATTCAAACTTAGGTCTTTTGACTATAAAGTCAGTGCTGTACACTATACTAAAATGTATTTTGTATTTTGAGATTCCCTAAAGCTGAAGTAAAATTTAGCTGTATGTCCAAACTATGTTTTATATTCTTCTTAATAATTTGGCAGAAATATTCCCTTCCTTCCACCTGTGCTTTTCCCATTTATCTTAAAAGTTGTCTGCAGTTAATTGCAATGAAAATCCTTAAGAAACCAAAAAGGATTCTTACTTAAGGGACATTAGGGAATGGGAATGGGGCTAGTTAACCAGAAATTGGTTTAGATACACAAAAGGGGAAGGGGGACAAATGCCTAGTCCAGAGATGACACCAAAAAAAAAAAAAAGAGGGGAAATGGACTCTCCCTTGAAATAAGAATAAATTATAAGGGCTACAGTAATTGGTTAAGGACTAAAGGAGTCCAAGATTGTGCTACTGGAAAGAATGTCCCCAAAGCACTATATTACTTTGCTGCATGATGTAGTGCAAAGACCTTTAGAATTGGGAATCAGAAGACCTTTGATTATAGCTCTACCAACATAATAGTTGTGTGACCTTGGGCAAGTCAGTCTCTTTGAATCCAAGTCTCCTTATCTACACAAGTGGGAATAATTCATGCACTACCTTCCCCCCTTGGTTGTTATAGAGATCAAATGATAGTATCTGCATAAAATGCCTTGAAATACTAAGGTGTCTTATAAAGGTCAGTTATTTCTTATTATTTTGCTGTTTTCATACTGTATTATTAGAATATATACTCAGATGTATATTATATGATGTCACAGATACAGATGTACCATGTGCCACCTCCCTTCCTTTACAAATGCTATTATACTATCATCCAAATGCATTAAATTATTTAAGGACATATTATGGCAAGGTATGGTTGCCCTCCATGATATCCATTTTCAAAAATTAGGGACATGCTCCTAATATCCCTAGACTCATTCATTCTCACTCTCTCTCTCTCTCTCTCTCTCTCTCTCTCTCTCTCTCTCTCTCTCTCTCTCTCTCTCTCACCTTCCATCTTAGAATCAGTACTATGTATTGGTTCCAAAGCAGAAGATTGTGAAGGCTAAGCAATGGGGGTTAAATGACTTGCCCAGGGTCACACAGCTAGAAGTATCTGAGACCAGAAATGAACCCAGGACCTCCTGTCTTTGGTCCTGGCTCTTAATCAACTGAGCCACCTAGTTGCCCCCCACTAGCCTTGCTTAATAATTCAATGTGGACATTAACCATGCTTCCTGAACCTATTTCTGTTTCCAGCCTGGGACACTTAGGAGTATCATGGGGTTAGTAGTCTTACTTGCTGTACATACTGGCAAACCTGCCTTTTTAAAGTTTTAAGGGGTCCCCATCCCTTTCAATTCACATTCATATACTTTAAGCTTTGGTGTGTAAGACATTTACATCCTTTTTGTCTGTTATTCTATACCAGATTGTGCAGCAAACAGGACCTAAAGACATAAGACCAAAATTCAAATCTGGCCTGTCACTTCTTAGTTGTGTGAAACTGAGCAAGTCACTTCACCTCTACTGCCTTGGTTTTCTCAACTGTAAAATGCAGATAATACCTCGCAGAGTTGTCGTGAGGAACAAATGAGATAATATTTGTCAAAAGCATGTAGCATGTTCCTCAGCCCATGAGTATTATATAAATGCTTTTATCCTCTTCTCTTTCCTTCTGTCCCCTCTCAAGCCAAAATTTTGTAAATGAATAAGTTTTACCAAAAGGCAGAGAAAAGTTCCTTCTCAGCCCATAGCCTTGACGCTCAAGGGATTTAACTGAATGAGGAGGGTAGCCCATTTTAGTAGAAGGAATGCTGGTCTGGCCCTGAGGAGACCCAAGTTGGGTTTGCTGTCTTCCTTGGCTTCAGTTTCCTTCTCTTTAAAAAGGGAGTAGATGAACTCTCAGATCCTTTCCAGTGTTAAGATTCTACAAATTGACACAGCCATCAAAAGTGATTATAAAACTCTGTTCGGGTTTAGGATTAGCCCCTGATGAGCCACCAAGCTCTCAGTTGCAGGAACAAAATTGGCTCACCAATCCTCTCCTTTAGAACAGTTCTTTGGCTAGAAAACAATGTCAATACCAATTTGGCCAAGGAAAAAACCAGTCTAATTTCATTTCAAATGCAACAAATTTACTGTCCTGGTTTTCATTAGCTACTGTCAAGGAGTAAGCAGACAGACAAAATAAATTATGAAAAAAATTATTTTTTTTAATGTACAAAAAGAGTTATTTACAAGTTGAGTGTGTCATTTCAATTTGTAGGATGTAGAAAACAGCTAAAAATGTTTCTGAGATATAAATCTGACCCAACATTCACCTACAGGATTTTTAGTAATGGTGTCTTCTATACAGAATATATACAAGTCAGGGATGGTTATCATAATACTATCTCAGTAAATGAGTGAACACCATTAGGAAGCCACAGACTCTTCGGGCCCTTCGGGACATCCAAGATTTGTGCATTTAGAGCTGACCTTTGAAAAGCAACAGAGTTCAGGGTACCGTATTCTAGTGAATCCCAGGACTGAGCATTGGGACCTCTGTCCACTGAACCCCCTCAGCATCAAGAGACATAAAAGGCCTAAGTCATGTGGGATGCTGGGAGAATATCTCCAATCACTGATAACAGCGGAGTAGCGGGTTTGATTTTGACTGCTGCAAACTCCATTACAAAAGGGGGGGGAACCAGAGTTACCCCTTGAAATTCGAGCTCCAAATGCATTCTTCATATTCCAGGTTGGGCCAAAGCTCTCTGAGCAGGAGAATTTAGTGAGAGTCCCTCACGGCTCAGAAGGGCTGGTCCGGCCCAGCCCCTCAGCTGGCATACCATGCAATACTCATCATTCCTTTATGAATGAATGGGAGAAGGGAGGAGGAAGGGGTATCCTGGAGACACTGCAGGTACGGCCCATTTGTAACTCAGCTGAGAGTAACGAGCACTGTCAGAGGACGGGACACTATCGTTCTGCCGGGAAAATAAGTGCCCTTCAGAGACCTGGGGGGAAGGGCTGGGACAGAGCTCTGTAGCATTTTTCATAGCAAAGCAAGAGAATAATGTATTAGAAAACATAGAAGCTTTTGGTAAATGCATATTTCTCTCTTTCCTGACTTCAGACTTTTAAGTAGGCTCCTGCTATTCTGCTTGAGGAGGTGGGCAATCTGAGGAAGGAAAAAGAATGGGTCTCAACCAATGGTGGGTGTCAGTGCCCCTACCTTTGGCAAGTACAGTCTCAATGTTTAGACCAAGCTTGGTCTGTCCTCCATGTAGAGGGTCACCATTGCCCTAGAGGTATATAAAAATGAGCGCTCTTCTTCGGGATGGGGTGCATTTTAAATACAACGTCAACCACACTGTAAACACGATCTGGATACAAGGGGGCCATCATTCTGGACTCTGCCCATGTAGGTGTCGTTCTAAGAACACTGCCATATTTTATTTATTAATGTACACATATCTTACAGAGATTGCAGGCCCTATGTTTTGATGCCTTCCCTGCTGAACACCACAGCACAGTAAGGCACTTTTTGAGTGGCTGGATGGAACTGATGGTTTCTCCTCTGTGGCAGGGTCCTTAGGGTTCTACTACAATATTCTTAAAGAAGGATTGAGGAAGGGAATGGGGAGTGGGGAGGGACTGCTTTCCCTCATTGGCACCATAAGGAAAATATAATCTCATAGGAGCTGTACGTGCATGATGGCTTTCGAATTCAGACCCAAATGCAAGTCCCCTTCCTCCTCCCCAAATTTACTTGGAAAGCAGGTTAGGGAAAAGCTTTTGGCTCATGAGAAGTTTTCATTCGCCAAATGACACAAGGGAGGCAGCCAGAGTATAGTTGTGCTATTTACACGGAAGGCTTGAAACTGCTTGTAGGAGTTTCCCCGCTTTCCCTCCCTCTTCTCTTTTGTAACATTTCTCAGTGCTCTGTAAAATAAGCCAAAAGATGACTAGAGACACACCACAGAGGTACAAAAAAAGATGCCTCTCTAGAGTTCATGAAGTCTGTACAGATAATTTGTTAAAATCCCTTTCATGTATTTAATACTTGTTGGAAAAAAAAAATCTCCATTCTCTAGGAAGTGATTATTTTTTAAAAGCACATTCATCAGATTGCTTGGCAAACAGCCCCTCCCTCCATGCCTCCTTGTGCTTTGTGTTAAGACATCATGTTCAGGAACTTGCTCTCTTCTGCTAATGTCGTTAGCATGGAGCTCATGTCCCCAATAGCCATATTGCTGATCCCTGCTGGGATGGAGGGCAGGGTCAAGGAGTTCCGTGGAGTTGTGAGGCGGGAGGAGTTCTGGGAGAGATTCTGCAGAATGCTGGGGCTCAGGGTTCCCGACATTAGGCTCGAATGGTCACCATCATCCATTATGGCATCAAAATCGATCTGGGGGTGCTCCAGGAGCTGGGAATCCACAGTGCTCGATACCTGATTGGCCCCTGGAGAGGCCATGGCATGTGGCTTGATGCTGTTCAATGGACACTGCTGCTGCTGCTGTTGTTGCTGTTGTTGCTGTTGCTGCTGTTGCTGTTGCTGCTGCTGCTGCTGCTGCTGCTGCATTACCCGGCAGTCCACATGGTTCTCAAAGTTTCCATTCTGTTCATACATGTGGATCTGCCCATAATAGTACATCATGCTGTTATCCCGGGGCCCGTTGGCATTCTGTTGCTGCAGTTGTTGCTGCTGCTGCTGCTGTGGTGAGACCATGTCATTTATTGATTTGGGAATAGCCTCCCCAGTCTCCTGGCCAGCTGTGCCAGTGGCCATAGGGTATGCGGTGGCCCTCATGTAGCCCAGCTGTTGGGAAGAGCGGACCCCACGGTGTCTGCTGGCTGGGCTTGGCTCCGGGGGTGGACGTGGCTGTACCAGGCCCGGTCCAAAGTTCTGTCCCACTGACCCTATCATGTTCTGCTGAGGGTCAACAAAATTGGGTTGGTGGGAAGTGAGAAGAGATGGGGACTGGTGGTAGCCCTCCTGGCTCATGGAGGGTGGCAGGTGATGGTTCTGCTGTGAGTAGTTCTGCGGGGTCACCATGTGCATGGCTGGATTGGGCAGTGGGTGCTCCCTCCGGTTATTTACCATCAGGGAAGGGTCAGAGGCAACATCCATTTGCTGAGGGAGCCCCAGATGGCCTGTCTTGACTCCCAGATTGCTACAGGAGGGGGAAAGCTGGTTCATGTCCCCACCCATTGTGTTTGGGCTCAGCATGGGATGAGGCTGGCTGTATGCTGTGTCAGGGCTTAAGTCCGGGTTCATGTTGGGGCAGGGATTAGCCTGGAGTGGTTGCCGGACCTGCATGTAATTGACCCTTGGCCCAGGAACGATCCCATTTCTTGGAAGGAGGTTGGACTGAGTGCTATCCAGATCATTGGGGCTTGTCTGCATGGCCTGCTGGTTGTAGCTCTGGTATTGCCCAAAGGTCTGCTTCTGTTGTACCACAGCTAAGTTGCCCTGAGGAAATTGTTTGGCCTGCTGGTTGGAAAGAACATCTACGGAGCCTGAGCTTACCTCATTCCACTGTACAGGCATATTGTTTTTGTTCAGGTTCGTGGGGGTACCATAGCCAAGCTGGCAATCAGCCAACATGGGTGCTGGCTGGCTCCCATTAGAGTTGGACGCTGCCATCCTGCGTGGGCCGTGGAGGCCTGGGCTGGGCAGCTTCAGGCTCCCGGGGAAACCTGGGGCTTCTCCATGGTATGCCAGGGAATTACTCTCTTCGGTGGCACCAGTGCTTTGTGATTTGATATACTGTACCACGTCGTCCGGCAGCATGATGTCATCCTCCCCACTGGGGCCATCCCCCTCGACCACCATTGTTTCCATAGCAACATTCTCACTGATGCTTGGAGGGCGGGGAGAATAGACGTGGCGGGCCAAGGTGCCATCTGAGCGGGTGTAATTCTGGAGGCTGAAGTTCCTCCGCTCTGCACAGGGTGGCAGATGGGGTGGGTTCATGCTGTTGGTGCTATTGAACCGTTGTACCCGTGGGAGAGACAAAGGGTCGGCAGCCAGCCTCCTTACGGGGTCACTTGCTCGTCTCGTACCATTGCCCGTTACTTCGTGGGGGAAGGTAGGGGCCACACCGTATCCATATGACGGCCCATCGCTCCCTCGCCTGGGCCCCAGTGGACGCTGGAAAGGGGGCAGCAGAGAGGACTCGGGAGGATCCAGTAGAGACATCTTATTCTTCAGGCTCATCCTTTCCATGTTTGGGAGGGGAGTTGGCGGGGGACCCCCGGTGGCTGCGGCGTACTTGGCCTTCAGGCTGTACTGCTGGGCTGGGGTGAGGTTCAGCAGCCCCGGGGCCCCGCTGCACTGGCTGGCCTCACTGGAGCGGCGGGAGGCGTCGGTGGAGATGGGGTCGTAGGAGTCTGCGGAGCTGACATTGTTGGGGCGGCTCCCGAATGGAGAAGCCTCGCTGGAACGGCGGCTGGAGAAGTACGGGGAGATGCCGGAGGAACGGCGGCTGACGGTGTAGGCAGAGCTGACGGTGCTGGTTGTGCTGTCCCTTCGCTCGTTCAGTTGGTTTAGCATGGTCACCTCATTCACTGACAGCTCCATGATCCGAGGGTTGGGCAGGGGCGCTGTGGGTCCACTGAAGTTTTCCATGATAGAGCCTAGGGGAAGGAGAACATAAAGAATCAACAATCCAGCTGGTAACATCTGCTGTTCAGCACAGTGAATGTGGCAGAAAGAGATCGGGAAAGCAGGGCCCTCGTTTTGATCTGGTTATGAATTTGTTGTGGGATCTTGAGAATGTCACCTGAGCTCTCTTTTCTTTACTTTAATCATCTGTCAGTCTAGGCAATACCTGCCCCACCTGCCTCACAGGCTTTTTTATGAGATTCTGATGAGAAGGAGGTGTCCATCATCAGAAGTCTTCAAACAGAGGCTGGATGATTAGCAATCAGGGATGAGGTAGAGAGTATTTTTATTTGGGTACGAACCACATTAGAACATTTTCTAATTCGGAGGTCCTAGGATAGTAAATTAAAATTTCTCTCAGAAGCTAAGGAATTCTTATATCAGAAGAACCTGACAGTATGAAAGAATTCACGAGAGCTTACGCTCTCCAGAAAGTGAATGGGAGAGGAGGCAGCCGACAGCCTCAATGACTAATGTCAACAAGTTAACTAGCTTTTATTAAGTGTCTACATGTAGCAAGCACTTAGGTGGCAAGTCACGTAACCCCCACTGCCTAGCCCTTAGCGCTCTTCTGCCTTGGAACCAATTCGTAGTATCAATTCTAAGATAGAAGACAAGGATTTCAAAAAATAAAGTGTCTACCAGGGATACAAAGAAAAAAATAGTCTGCTTTCAAGGAGCTCACAGTCTAATGAAGATGGTAATAGGAAAACGGTTACTTAGAAGTAAGAAATATAAAGGATAATTTGGAGGTAACTTCAGAGGGAAGCACTAAAATGAGGGGGCTGAGAGAGGTCTCTCGGGGAAGGTGAGCTTTTTAACTAGAACTCAAAGGCTGCCAGGAGGTAGAGATAAGGAGTGAGAGTGTTCCAGGCATGGAGGTCAGTCAGTGAAAATGGCCAGAGTCAGGGAGATTGAGTATCTGATATAAATAACATCAAAGAGGCCAGTGTCACTGGATTTCAGATTACATGGAAGGGAGTAAGGTAAGCAGAAAGACTGTTGTTGGGCTGTTTCAGTTGTGTCCAGTTTTTCATGACCCAATTTGGAGTTTTCTTGGCAAAGATTCTAGAGTGGCTTGCCATTTCCTTCGCCAGCTCATTTTACAAATAAGCAAACTGAGGCAAATGGGTTTAAGTTATGTGCCCAAGGGTCACACAGCTAGGAAGTGTCTGAGACCAGATTTGAAATAAGGAAGATGAGTCTTCTTGACTCCAGATCCAGTGCTTTATCCATTGTATCACCTAGCTGCTCATAAATAGAAAAGTAGGATGTACATATTAAAGGACCTTAAAGATTATTTGATATAATCTCTCATTTGAGTAATGATGGAGGAATATATGAATCCCCATGAGATGGAAAGCCCAGAGACAGAGCAAGATTGGAACCTTGATTTCCTGACTCCTATTCCTGTGATTGTTTGTCTCTATCATGATGTCCTTTCCTAAGGTACAAGCCATGCTTTGGTTGACAGCTTACCGTTTCCCGGAATAGGAGGCAGCTTGGTGTTTCGGACTTGAGGAGCTGGGTTTGCCCATGAACAGGAATCCTTGACTGTCTTAAGCTTCTCTTTCTTGAGCTGTTCAAGCCTTTGCATGGTTGTCATGTGTTTGCGCAGCTGCAGGCTGACTGCTGATGTGCCAGAGGGGACGGTCGAGTCAGCGACAGGAGCGTTGTCGTCCAATGTCGTCAGGTCTCCCAGGCTACCCCCGCTGTGCATGGTCATCTCTACTCCACTGTCATTGTTGTTGGCGCTGCCGAGGGGTGAGGGCTCGCTGCTGCAGGATGACTGGCCCCCGGGGCTGGACTGATACAACTGAGGGAAAACCGACCAGAAAATTGTGAGCTAGTTAATCAAGGATCAGTCCTGGACTGCTAAAAACCAGAGGTGAACTCTTCTACCAGGATGCCTATTGGCTCACAAGTATACATATGGGCATACTCCCAGGAGCACTTGCTGAAGGCAGAGAGAGCTGTGATCTTTTTCTTCTAAAGCTTATTATCTACATATAATCTAGCTATTGGTTGTACATTTTGTCTTTTATAAGTGTTACATCTCTATTAGTTTTTTGAAATTTAGATTTACCCCGCTAACTCCTTTCCTACCCCCCCCCCCATTAGAGAAGGCATCATTTGACAAAAAGATACAGGTATATACACAACTCTATCTTACTTATTTCCATTTATCAGTTCTTTCTCTGGAGGTGGACATATACAAGTCATTCTTCAAATAAGTTCTCTATTTGTTTTATTCCTCTAACCAACTGGCCACTTGTTATCCTATCAAGTCTAAGTAATGTTTACTAAGAACCTCAGTACGTACTTACTACATATCTCCTTGGCTGACTGGTAGCTGCTATTGATCTCTTGGAACACTAGCTCCCCTCTCTTCCTGACTTCCCTGCTGTGGCACTGATGGATGTTGAATAGAGGGAATGAACTGGCTTGTGGTTTGGGGTCACACTGGACTTTGTTTTTCCTTTCCCTGCTCCTATGGGAGGGATGCTGTGATTACTGAGCTGAAGCTGGCACTCTCTGTGGTAGAAGGCATCCTATACCAGAAAAGCCAGCTCAGCTACATTCTGCACATTTGGCTTCCTATTGCCCACTTCATGCTCCAGAGTGCCTGAACTAAAAGGGCAAGGTCTCTGAGTCCACTGAACAGAGACTACAATAATTAGTGCGGATCAACAGCATCTCTTATGATTGTTTATGAATCAGCAGTTACAGATACAGCTCCTTCCTCTGCTGATCAATCAACTGACAAAAATGCACTATGACGTGTCAGGCAAGGTACTAAAAAGACAAATGCTAAAAATTTTCTGCCCTGAAGGGGTTCATATACTGTTAAGAGAAATAAATAGGCATATTGGAAATATGCTGAAAAAATAGATAGAAGATGATTTTGAAAGGGAGATCAGGAAAGGCGTCAAGGAGAAGAAACTTCTACTTTTTGAGCTAAGTCATAAAGGAGATGAAGGACTCAGAGGCACCAATGAGGAGGATTATGATAGCATGCCTGTGGAGCAGCCAGGGCAAAGGCATGGAGGCAGAGAATGGAGTCTGGTGTATGGGAAACGATGAGAAGGTTGGCATGGAGAGGTGAGGAGGAATAATCCATGTTTTTATGAGGGAAGGGGAAATTCTCTTAAAGGGTTACCCAAATAAAGAGAATAAGAATTTAACTTATGTTCCCCTCTGCTGCCTCTAATTTCAAGGCCTCAAATAGGCTAATAAAATAATCCTTTGAGATACACCCCCCCCACACACACACATACACACATTCTACCAACTTCCAGGACATCACATCTAAGGAACAGACAGCACTCATTCCAGAGCCTAACACAAAGGGATTCTCTGCTCACCTTAGTACCGACTATCCTTAGAGAGGTATAGTAAGGAAAAGAAGAGGAGACAAAGAACAAGTGGTTAGAATTAAGGAGTCACTGTTGGAAGTTAATTATGCAACAAATGGAAAAAGAGCAGATACAAAGCTCCTACAATATTCAAAACAAGAGGGAGGGAGCTATCTCTAGGTGTTTTGGCTCATCTCTCTCTGTTACACCCACATGGTCTTCTCAGGCTACTTGCCTGGCCAGGGAAATATAGCAGTTGGTTTTGCTTGTTTTTGTTTTTTGATTAATTGGGTCCATTGTCCCCGAAAGCGATGATCCATCGGCTTCTTATGGCCCAGGTCTCCATCATCTGGAGATTTGGTGTTGAGACTTCCCAATTGGTTTTATAAGTCAAAGTTGTAAAAAGAGAAGAAATGGGGCTTGTTGGTGAGTGAGGGGATGGATCACAATCTGGAATTAACCTAGAGTGATCTCTGGCAGGTTTTTAACCAAAACTCATAGGTTTCAGACTGGTCTATGATAGCTGAGGACAGAACTTTCCTGAATCATGTTGCTTAGCTTTGTGATCTGGCTAGGCAGAGGGAAAAGCACAGAGGAGCTGAGGATAGTAGGCTGAAAGGACTACGCTGATACTTACCACTGAGTTCTCTGTCTTAATGGCCTTGACATGCAGGCAGTCCTCCACTGCCTGGTTAGTGCTGTTTGCTTCGGTATTTTCCTCCAGCTCCCCTCTGCCCTGTTTGGCACTTGCTTCATTATCGCCATTCTCCTTGAGTGGGGGTGCTCTTGGGTGGACATCATTGCGCTGCTTCTTGGTGACATGGGCGTCGGGACCATGTACTGTCTTCACATGTTTCCTGAGAGAGCTGGGGTCTGTGTATCGCTTTGTACAACCAGGGATCTTGCAGATGTAGGGTTTCTGGGGAGGGGGAGAGGGAAAGGAATCTGCTATTAATGAAACCGGAGATTATTATATTCTAGTGGTGTTTTATTGAGGGTGGACTTTCCTACATGCATGCTTATTCCCAACAATATTGTGGTTGTTTTCCACAAGTGGAATATTCTCCCATCACTTTTCTGGATTCAGGCCATTCTCCATGAGATAATCACTCATGACTCTGTTTCTTGTCCTTTCTGAATGTGTTATAGTACTTAAGGTCTAAACCGCACAACTATGATATATAATGTCTTATATGTTTTCTTGTTTCACATATGTATAACTTGTCATGCCAACTATGGTGTCATTCTTCAACAAGAACAGTATCTTTTGCTTCTTTACTACTGTCCTCTAGTGCCACTGTGTCCCCTCGCCCCCCAGAAAATATTGCAGCTTTGCAAACAAAGAAGACAATGAACAAATAGCTGGATAGAAGAAAAGAGGGAATTTGAATGCTCATGAAGAAATATTCCACATATTCCCCTAATGTACAGATGACCAGGATTACAGCAACAATCATGTAATCAATCAACAAGAATTCCATGTCTATTGTGTCTTAAGTCCTGGGCTGGGAACTGGAGATACAAAGACAAAAATGAAATCATCCTTGTCCTCTACAGACAGTCAAAGCCTAAGCTTCAAACCACCAGGTCTTATAACTTGCCAGATTTGGTCATACTATACCCCCAAAGGCAAAGCATGTATTTCCTCTAATCCTACCAACCTCTTCATTTTACAGATGAGGAAATTTCAGCCAAGTGACTGGTTTGGGATCATACATCAAACGAGTGACAGAACTATGTCTGGGATCCAGCCTAGACCCAGGCGCTAGCCTAGTGAGCTTTTCATTGTTCCAAGGTCTAGACCTGCTACATTTATCCTCTACTACAGCAATACCTTTTCTCTTTCTCAAATTTTTCATGACATTTGATGATTTAGTAGTTTTTGTAAGTAATAATACTATATTTGTTTAGTGGTAGAAATGCTAAAACTCATGAATGGTTCACCCACCAAAATCTGTCAAGTGGTCATTTCTAGGAAAGGTGTCCAAATCATGGCCACAAGTCATCAAACTCTGGAATATGGTCTCAACTAGATTAAAATCTAAGGGAAACATTTAACAAAAATAAGTAAAAACATAATACAACATAGATATGGTTCATTTGTGTTTTTCTAAGTCAATATTAATTTCTTTAAAAAAACCCTTTACCTTCTCTTAGAATTGATATTAAGTATATATTCTAAAGCAGAAGAGTGGTAAGGGGAAAGGAAATTAGGGTTAAGTGACTTGTCCAGGGTCACACAGCTAAGAGGTATCTGAAGCCAGATTTGAACTAAGACTTCCCGTCTCTAGGCGTGGTGCTCTATCCACTGAGCCACCTAGCTACCTCCCAATATTCATTTCTGTTTGACTTTGACCTTACTCTTCTAGGGTACCAACTTATGAAAATTTTAAATTAGAATATAAGCTTTCTGAATGTACAAATGACAAGGTATTTATTAAATACTTTTTAATGTGTCAGGCACAATGTTGTGAATGCACATAGTAAAATAAGAGACCATCTTTACACTTAAGGAATTGACATTCTAATAGGGAAAGCCAACCCTCTAGGGAAGTATGTTTTGTTCTCAGGAAGTAGAAAGCTGGAGTGGGGAACATGAGGGTGGCAATCAGATGGTCAGATGTCCTGGAGGGATGGCTAAATGTGATGTGAAATTAGCTCATGGTCTGCTGTCTAGGACTAGCCAGTTGATAGTGTGGCCTAAGTTGCCCTTGCTTACATGTATTCCCTGAGGGAAGAGACACTTTCATTTTTGCCTCAATAGTACCTGGATCATATTTTCACCTTACCTGAAAGAGTAAGATTTCCTTAAAGAGAATTCCAAATGAGGAGACCAGGTAGTTCAGTATCAAGTTGGCAACTCAGAATTTTAAAGAGTTTGGGATATGGCAAAATTGGGACACTAATACACTGCTGGTGGAATTGTGAATTGACCCAACCATTCTGGAAGGCAATTTGGAATTACACCCAAAGGACTTTAAAAGAATGCATGCCCTTTGATCCAGCAATATCACTTCTAGATTTGTACCTCAAAGAGATAATAAAAAAGGGTTGTACCAAAATATTCATAGCTGCACTCTTTGTGGTGGTAGAAAATTGAAAAATGAAGGGGTGTCCATCGATTGGGGAATGACTGAACAAATTGTGGCATATGATGGTGATGGGATACTATTGTGCAGTAAGGAATGATGAACTGGAAGATTTCTATAAGAACTGGAATGACCTACATGAACTGATGCAGAATGAAATAAGCAGAACCAGGAGAACACTGTACACAGAAAGTGAACCATTGTGGAACGATCAAATGTAATGGACTTTGCTACTAGTAGCAATACAATGATCCAGGACAATTCTGAGGGACCTATGAGAAAGAATGCTATCCACATCTAGAGAAAGAATAATTGGAGAAGAAATGTAGAAGAAAAACATATATCACTTGTTTATATGGGTACATGATTTGGGGTTTTGGTTTCAAAAGATTGCTCTACTACAAAAATGAATATGGAAACAGGTATCAAGTGATAACATTTGTATAACCCAGGAGAATTGATTGTCAGCTCTGGGATGGGGGAGGAAAAAGGGGAAGGAGAGAAAATGAATCATGTAACCATGGAAAAATATTTTTAAAAATAAAATAATAATAAACAAAAAAAGAGCTTGCCTGGGGGCCCTGGAAAATTAAGTGACTTGTTCATGGCCACACAATATGTGCCCTAGGGAAATCTCAACCTAGGTTCTTACTTCTGAGGCCAACTACCACTATTTATTGAAGCACTCTGTGCACATAGTAGGTACTTAATAAATGTTTGCTGAATTGAATGAATTCCTAACCTAGACTTTCCTTGGGGGGAAAAATGACCTTTTAAGCTCTTCCACAATAGGTTTCACATGATCATATCAAATGTTTTTCCTCATTATTTCTTCCAAATATGACTTCTGGGATCCATGAACATAACAGACATAATGAAGTCACAGGTCTTGAAGGATGGGTAGTATTTATGCTATAGAGAGTAAGGGAAAGGGCAGTCTAGGGATAGAGAAGGGCATGATAAAAAAAAGCAAATGTAGGAATGTGCATGGCATATATGGGAAACCATGAACATTTTATAATATTTCTTTCTGCTACAGAACCTCGGCAGATACTCTAGGATGGTTAATGGAGGGAGTAGTTGGAGACTAGGCTGGAAAATTCAGGTTGGAGAGTTAGTCCAATGTACAAGCAAGAAAGCTAAGGTTCTCATTTGACATGAGAAGAAAAAGAGAGAAAGAGGTGTCTGGGGCTTGGTAGATGTCAAGAGCTATTCTTAATACAGTTGGTCTCATAGAAGGCGATCATTCACGTTGGTATTTATGATGTGTGGGTTTTGGTTAATTGAGAAATTCCATTGCTGTTGCCAGATCTTTTCATTAAAAGTAAAAAATTCAGGTAATGAGCACATCGGAACTTCTTAGGGGAGTCATTAAAATATTCCAGGGGAGAAAATGGTGACATGTGGATTCTCTGAAAAGAGGAAACATTTTCAGGACTGATCACTCCTCTGATTTCTAATTCTTGCTAAAGCTTTGGCTCTTTCTGGTAGAGGCTTAATTAACTCAGCCTGCTGGGCATATTCATACAGTAACCTAAGTGTCTTGACATGTTCACAGACAACTGAAAGGAGAGCTTTAGACCTAAAACATGAGCACCCAGGATGAGCTCAGTAACCTAATCCTTGAGAGTAAAGATCTAAACCCAAACAACTATGATATTAATGCCACATGGCCACCTGTGGCTGACATTCTTTGTATCTGTCTGCCAAGTGCTTCCATTTTCTTGGTCCCTTTCTTTTTCTCTTGTAGAAAAATAATAACAATGCTCTGAAGTTGTCTTATCTTTTAATGTTTCCAAATACATTATTTCCTTTGACTTTCACAACAATCTTCTAAAGTAGGCAAGGCAAATATTATTATACTCATTTCATAGATAAGAAAACTCAAACCCAAGGAGAGGAAAGGATTTGCTTTATTTTATCCAAATAATTAGGGTATGGAAAGTTGGCCTCAGAATTGGGAAGATCTAGGTTAAGGATTCCTCCTGACTGATAGAAATGATAATAATGATTACTGACATTAATATTACACTTGTGCCAGGCACTACACTAAGCATTTTATAATTATTAACTCATTTGACCCACACAACAATCCTATAAAATAAGTGCTATTATTATCCCCATTTTACAGATGAGAAAACTGAGGCAAACAGAGGAGTTAAGTGACCCAGGATCATATAATTTCTAAATGTCTGAGCCTGGATTTGAATCCAAGTCTTTCTGAGTTCACATATATTGGATATATGACCTAGGGCAAAAGTAACTCATTAACTCTCAGTGTGTGAGGCAAATCTCTGATCATAAGCCCCCTAAAGGTGCTGATCTGTATTGGTAGAAGGGGATGCTTCACCCTAGGATTGCCTATCCCAATGACATCACAGTCCAGATTCCATTCCCTATAACTGTAAAACACACAAATCAAACCTCTATCACAATTTACAAAAAGCTTTCCCAGCTATTACTGTAATACTTTACCTGAGCCTTCTGGTTCCTAGTCCAGGCCTTCTATCAAAGCATCCTAAGTGGATTTATATTCTACATACATGCCATCTTCCAACTGTGATGCCTCATCCTAGCATGGGAGTCTCAACTGGTAAGCCAGCAGAGGAATACCTATCTACGGTAAGCTCTGCAAACCAGAAAAGGCTTGAAATGGGCCACAATATCTACTGTTTCTAAGGATTAGCTTAGCTAAGGGCAGTAAAGCTTTTCACAACAGGGCTGTCACTCCAGTGAAGAATTCTTTTGCCCATAGCAAGTCGTGAAGGCTTAGTTCTCTTGCCTGACTTATTTAAACTGTGGGCAGAGACCAAGACTCCAAATCTGGAGCCTCTCTCTGCCCCTCTCTGCCCTGCCCTCTCTCTGCCCCCCCTTCTTTCACTTGTTCACCTCATCACCTATGAGGCGTTTACTTATGATTTCTATGAAAATGATTCCCAGATGTGTATATCTGGTCATATTCTTTCTTTTTCACTTTAGTCCAATATAACAAACTGCCTATTGGGCATTTCACACTGGCTATCTCATAGACATCACAAGCTCGATATGTTCAAAACACCTTAGCACTAACTCAGCCTTCTGACTAGCTTCCTTTCCCATTTCAGTGGAGGGCAGCACCATCATTCTAGCCATCTAGGTTTGCAACCTCGGCATTATGAGCCCTTTCCTTCATCGGTTGTCATATCTTGTCCTTTCTACTTCCACATCTCTTGTATCTATCGTCTTTTTTCTACACCACCAGCACTGTCCTTACTCTAAATCAGGCCCTCAACGTACCTCTCCTAGACTACTGGAATAGTCCTCAAATTGTCCTTTCTGCCTCCCCTCCCCTAACTCTAATCCATGCTTCAATCAGCTGATAAAAATAATTTTCCTAAAGAGTAGATCTAATCATGCAATTACCACAAAAAGCAAAACAAAGCCTCAATGCCTCCCAATTGCCTCTCTGATCAAATGTAAATTCTGTCCACCATTGCAAACCTTTTACAACCTGCCCCCAACCTACCTTTCCAATCTAGTATTATACAATACTTCCCTCCCTACATGGGATGTTCCTCATGATCCTTCTCCTAACTCCATGCCTTTGTCCTGGGCATCCCTCACATCAGGGATGTTCTCACTCTTTACCTGTAACACTTAGAATCCTTTGTTTCTTTAAAAACTCAGCTTAAGCCCCCAATTTTTTCACACAAGGCCTTATTTTGTCCTTCCAAACAATAGTATACCCATCCTCTTCCTTTGACCATTACCTTGTATTTAGTTTGCATATTCTCATATATGTACATATTGTCTCCCCCAACAGAATTCTGTTGTTATGTGTCCGATTCTTGGTGAAGATATTGGAGAAGTTTGCCATTTCCTTCTCCAGCTCATTTGACAGATGAAGAAACTGAGACCAACATAGTTAAGTGACTTGCTCAGGGCTCCCCAGCTAGTGTCTGAGGGTAGATTTGGACTCAGGAAGAGAGTTCAAGCCCAATATTCTATCTACTGTGCCATCTAGCTGCCCCACCTTTCCCCCCGGAACATAAACTCCTTATAGGCAAGGAAAGTTTCATTTTTGTGTTGTAACCCTAGGATCTAGCAGAGTGTTCAGTACATAGTAGGTGCTTAATAAATGCTTGTTGATTGATTAACCATCTACTAAGATATGATTGAGTTTGTAATCTCTACTGAAAGAAAGCAGACACAACATTGCTATATACATATCACATACAAGCATCCCACACAAAGCTATGTAGCATCACATTCGTATTAATTTTAATTGCTATAATTTAAGTGGAAATGCTTAAATGATGATTACCTGTTATATATTAGTCATAGCAAATTCTCTAGGTGGCCAAAAATGTTACTAAACTAGGAGATTTTCTTTTCTTTAGTCTGTTAGTCTAATAGCAACATAAAATCCAATCCACAGGTATTAGCTTGTTGCAGCAGACCATCACATGCATTATAATAAAGCCAATTTCCTGGATTCCCCAAGTACTGGTAGTGGGCTTAAATTAGCTGGAATTAATAAAGCATGCACTGTGCTTTCATCAATTTACATCAAAAGGCTAAGGCATGATTTTCTTTGGTAGAGCATCACCACCAGGTGCAGAAAGGTCCCACTGGGAAGTTCAGATTGCCTTCTCCCATGCAAAGTTAAATCATTATGACAATCATTTTCCTATGATGTAACAATTTGGATCACACCTTCACTGGATAAGCTTATGGTAGGTCTGGTGGTACACAGTAGCATACATCTGCAGAGTGTTTTAAAATCCATCTTTACCATGGCCTTGTGAGATAGCTTCTGTGAACCCCATTTTACAGATGAGAAAATTAAGAGTGGAAGTCATTTATTTAAGGCCATACAGGGAGTCAACAGCAACAGGCTAGTAATGATCTGAAGTCCAGGGACTCTAAGCAAAGTATTTTTTTCTGTGATGCCATAACGCTTCACTTCATTAGTCTGTGTTTCTTCTGACACCATCCCTTCCCCTCCTTTTAGGAACAGACAGTGGAATTAACGACTCTTGGCCTTAAAACCTCAGGAATCTATTTGGAGAGGCTGATTTTTTTTTTTATTAAGTGCAACCTCTGTGCTTTCTGTATTCTGACCCTGCCCACCTTCCTAGATACTTTCCCGAACCGGAATTTTAAAAAAGTACCTCATTGGAATGAGTTCGGTTCTGGTGCTTGGCCCTGTCAGAAGCATTGGAGAAAGCTTTATTGCATCCCTCATGCTCACACACGTAAGGTTTTTCACCCGTGTGGGACCTCAGATGTGTCTTTAGGTTCTCCAGACGGGAATAGGCTTTTGAGCATCCTTCAAACTGAAATGAAAAAAAAAAAGAAACGAATGATGAAGAAACCAATTAACCCACAAAATGAAGCTAAGCCTAAAAACGAGGGTCGTGTTTAAAGCGAGGCAGGTAGCAAGCTGTATCTGAAGGAGTTGGAAGTCTTGGGTTTTAGCTCTGACTTCATACTATCAAAAGTGTTCCCTTCTGGGTCTGTTCTTATGTTAAATGAGATTGGATGGACCTGTATGGGTCCTAATAGCACCAATGTTTTAGGGTTCTAACTGAGAATGTTTTCCCTATCCCTTTCCTTAATGCTTCTCTTTTTCAAACCTTTTTTAAGGTTATATTGCATTGCAAGTTGCCTTTGAGGCTCTCTTTTGCCCCCCCCCCCCCCACTGTGAATCCTTGATTCCTTTACTGATAGATCCAGGGAGAATAAATAACTTACCCAAACAGGTCAAGCTAGATAGTTCAGAGTCAAAGCTAAAACAGGGCTTCAAGTCAATTCCAAAGGACTCAGGATAAAAAAAGAAAATGCTATTCATCTCCAAAGAACTGATGAACTCCGAGTGCAAATTGACCTGTAATTCCCACCTCCTTTTTTCTTTCTTCTTCTTTTTTTTAAATATGGCTAATATGGAAACATGTTTTCAGGATGATTTCAATTGCATAATTGATATATTGCTTGTCTTCTCAGTCGAGGCACAGGGAGAGAGAATTTGGAACCCGAAATTTAAATGAAAAGAATATAAAAATAATAATGAAATTAAAATATAACCATTCTTAGAGTGAGAACTCTTGTCACTTAGTAAAACTTCAATGTGAATTATTCTGTGACATACTTTTCCTAATGATACCTAAGAGATCACAGTCCTGAGCAAGTGGAAATTTTGATAGGGAGAAGAGGAAAAATCAATTTGGAATATGAGTCAGTCTCAAGAGAGACAGGTCTTTGGCAGCTAGAGGGGAAGGTGGTGTGATTTCTCTGGACAGCTGGAAGGGCAAGACAGCAGGAGGAGGCTGAGCAAACTGGTGGTAGGGGAAATGTGAGAAAGGGGAAGGGGGCAGAGAGAAGAAGGGTGTCTGGGGCAGACTGACAACTTCATTCTTGCTCAGCTTCAGATCTATCTCTAAGGAGAAGATGTTGGGGCTCTAAGGACTACCTTGAATGTTTGAGAAGAAGGTGACAATCAGGCTAAGATATCTCACACAAGGGCTTAGATTGATAGGCTTTGTTGAAAACTCACCAAATAAGCTGCATAGCTGGTGCTGGTTATTCTGCCTCTTTGAGAAGGTAAAGGGCTATCCAGAGAACCCTAGTTGGGATCTTTCTTTTTTTTCACTTAGAGCAAAAACAATGAAGGGGAAAGAATTTCAGTGGCACAGATAAACCTGTGAAGGAGCACTCCAGCCCTCTCTATCACTAGACAGGAGGGCGGAAGGTGAGCCTTGGGAGGGAATCTTGGGAAGGTGGTTGTGCTACATGATAGTGTGAGACTAATGAACAACATGAAGTGAGTTGTGGGGTTGGGTGATATGGGGGGGGGGGTTTGCTACAAAGAGGAAGCATATCACGCATGCTATCAGTCATTTTCTCTTCCCACCGCCTTCCAACATCATCACTTTGGGGCAAAGCCTTATTTATCCCTCATTAGTTTCAATGGTTGTGCTATGCTGGTAGGGAGGCCTATGGGTTTATAATTATTGTTGATCTAAGGTATAATGTCTCCATATCTTTTGGAACAGAGAATTCCAACTTGGGTGCATTTTTAAAAAATTTGCCTGGTCTATATTTTTCTGAAGGATATCGTGAAGTCCTCTTAAAAAGTGGTACAGCCAGGCCCATCTCATAAGTTGATGATGGCATCAAACAAGCAGCCATCTCCTGGCTGTCCCTTGTGCAATCTGCTTCTTCTTTCCTCATTTTTTTTGATACTAGGCATGCCATGTTTCCAAGAGAATGACACTACTAAATGTAAAATGGGGATAATAATATCATTTACTCTCTAGGGTTGTTATGAGGATCAAATAGTTCTAAGTAATGTAGTAGGCACTTAACAAGTCCTCTTTTCTTCCCTCCCTCATTCTCTCCCTTTCTTTCTTCTTTATTCCCTTCCTTTTTTGATCATTTTTATAAAGATTCTACAGAGAAGATCTTGGCTAGTAGCTGATAGAAGTAGAAGACTCAATATTGGAAAGAATTCATTTTATAGCAGTTGATGGCCTCAATTGTGCTGCTTTCTTTTAAAATGCTACTAATGATTTCTTTTATTAGTAGGTAGTTTCCCCTTCTTTGAGACTGTTTGCAAATTGATCTTTCAATGCTTCCAAAACATATAGGGCATATTTCTTGTATATACTTTTCTCACCCTGATATCATCTCCTTAATCAACATGTCTAGTTCTCATGTAGCACAACAGAGACTGAAAAGTTTCAAGCATTCATTTTTTAAACAAATTTTGAGTTCCAAGTTCTCCATCTCTCTTGGCTCTCTCCCATACACTGACAAGGAAAATAATATGATGAATCTAAATGTGATGGTTTCCCTGGCATAGGCATGGTCACTGGCAAATGTGCTCCATTTTTCATGGATTAGCTGCACTGATACACCATCCATTAGATATCCTTAAGAGATTAGGATGAGTAACAGGTTCAGTGAGTTCATGGATTGTTGAATAGGAGGAACAAGTGGATGATTTGAGCAGTCTCATGGGAAGACTTAACAGAAATGACTCAGTGAGGTGGCAGACAGAATGGGATGATCAGGGAAACTACAATGGACTTCTAAGAAAAAGGTCTGGAAAACAGATTTTTCAAAACATAGAAGCATCCTTCATTTCAGTTAGTTCCATTTTTTTAGAAGCTCAAAATATCTTGTGTAGATAATTTCTAGTGACATATATTTACAATATTCTAGTGGGGTAAGAAGTCTGAATAGTTTAGGACATCTTAGTTCCACTGTATGAGAGCAGAATGAAAAACTTGTCTCCTAGGAAAATCCATTTTCTTACCGTGCATTTGTGGGGCTTCTCCCCGGTGTGTCTACGCATGTGAACCACTAACATGTACTGAGCCTTGAACGGCTTCTGCTCCCGGGTGCAGTCCTGCCAGCGGCAAACAAACTCCTTCTTCTCCCCATGAATGTGGTCATTGTTAATGTGCTGCAAGAAACAAGGAACATGAAAAGATGATTTAAATCCATTCCAATCAAATTTTTTTTTGACAATTTAGAATGATGGGCTGACTAATAAGATGAAATTAAATAGGAATAAATTTAAAGTCCTACACTTGTGTTTAAAACAACTTGTTAAGGTGGCTCAGTGGATTGAAAGCCAGGCCTAGAGATGGGAGGTCCTGGGTTCAAATCTGTCCTTAGATACTTCCTGTGTGACCCTGGGCAAGTCACTTAACCCCCCATTTCCTAGCCCTTACTGCTCTTCTGCCTTAGAACCAATACACAGTGTTGCTTCTAAGACAGAAGGTAAGGATTTAGAAAAAAACAACAACACCTCATTAGTTGCATTTGTTAAACATGTCAGTTCATGGGGAAAAGAGTCAGGTATTTTAAAGCTCTGGAAACTCAAGATGAATCAACTGTGCAATATTGCACCTAAAAAAAGGATAGTAGTATTGATCTCAAACTAAATTAGAAGCAGCACACCCCCAAAACAAAACAACACAAAAAACAAGAGAGTTAAAAGTTTCACTGTCTTCTGCCTTGATGAGGACATATAAGAAGAAGGAAGGGCATTGATAAACTGGCACACATGTGGGAGGAGGTGACTACGACAGCTGGAGCACTTAAGACTGTGTCATACAAAGTTTAATGGAAACGGAGATGTTTATTGCATGAAGAAAAGAAGACTTGGGGAAATGATAGCTATCTTTACCAGTAGATATGTAGCAAAGGGATTTGACTTGTTCTGCTTAGCCCCAAAGGGCAGAACAAAGAGCAGTGAGTAAAAGTTACAGGGAAACAGATTTAGGTTTGATATAAGAGACAATAAAGAATACCCAAAGCGGAATGGACTCCTTCTGTAGGCAATGAGGTCACCATTACTACAGATATTTAAGGGGAAGTTATATTATTACTTATTGAAGATGTCAGGAAGGGGACTCTGAGGTCCCCTTCAACTTGGATATTGTGTGATTCAGAGACAAACATAAAAACTCATTGAATCAATTGATTAAACCTTTACAGTGGTCATGACACCGTTCATGCAGTTATTGGTGTAGCCTTTGTCAATGTCTTTGTAGGGGGAAAAGTTCCCTCTCACTCAGTATCTGGGTTATGGACTAGGAAAATATTTTCACTCCACAAACTCCTATACTTGCTGATCGCTATACATGTCAATTTCAGAGTTTCCTTTCATTGTCTTAAGTCTTTTATCCCTTTTCAAATATTCACTTCACTTCTTTTGGACTCAGTTCCTTCATCTATAAAATGAAGGAGTTAGACTAGAAGATCTCAGATCCAAGCTTTAATGTGTTCAACAGTCATTTCAAAGCCAATTTTATCCTTAGCAGGCAAACCATGAAACACATGAGTATCTACCCATGTTTCTTTGGTTTACTTCCTTTTTTCACTGTGTGTTGAAAGGAAAACTAGACTGGAATCTCATCCCACTTCTGGTCTTCACTCTGTATGAATGGACAAATCACTTAAATTCTCCGAGTCTGAATTTCAAGATCTGTAAAATGAAAGGGTTGGATTTGATTTCCTGAGTTCCCTTTAGCTCTAAACTCTAGATTCTGTCAGCCTTGAGCATCTCTTTTTTTGTCGCCATGTTATTCAACATGTCCCATTATAACATGTGCAAGAGTATCTTGAAGTTGAGGCTCAAGTCTGTCAATGGCAAGGGAGAGAACTAATTGAAGACTGATAACCCTACTGCCTCTACTCTAATGATTTAAGGGGTGGTCACTGTCTTTAAAGCATGGGGTGCTGTTATGGCATTAATGCTTAGGGTGTACTTCCTCAAGTTGAACAGACATGGCTTTTAGAGAACACTGTCTTTCTATACTCGCAATAGCTAAGAAAGATGTTCAATGAATAGGCCATCTTGCTGAGAAAAGATAAGATGTGTATATAACCTATACACAATCCAAATTAAGAGAGTTGCTAAAGGAATCATTCATTCCAATCAGTATTTTGTTCCAAAATTATGTGGTAAGTTAAGTCTGACTTTTAATATGAAACAGAATATGATACTGGAAAGAGCCACAAACATAGTCAGAAGGTTGACTAAAGTTTTGCCTCCAGAGATAACTTGCTCAAGGGCCATGGGAAATTCAATCCACCATTTTTTTTAATCCTTGCCTTCTATCTTAGAATCAATGCAATATTGGTTTCAAGGCAGAAGAGTGGCAATGGGAGTTAAGTGATTTGCCCAGGATCACACAACTAGGAAGTATCTGAGGTCAAATTTGAACCCTGAACCTCCCTTCTGTAGGCCTGGTTCTCAATTTACTGAGTCACCTAGTTGCACCCAATTCAATTCACTTTTATGGACCTGTTTCCTCTTTGTCCAAAAGGGATAATGATGCTTGTCTGCCTTTTAGAATGATAAGGAAACGAAATAAGATGAGATCTGTGAAAGCAATTTTTAAAAAGAAAGAACTATATAAAATGAAGGTATTATTATGGTATCTCTCTTCCTCTCTTCTTCTAGGTGGTATTATTTTAGGGAGGCTTAATCCAAGTCCCCCCCCCCAAAAAAAACCCTTTCCTAATCTTTTGAAATTCTGCCATTCTAGAGTAATTGTTTTCTTTGTTTCCTGATCAAATATAAATCCCATTGGGTGTTCCATTGCCCATGAGTGGTTAGTGTAGATGAGCTTGTGCTTTGATCAGAGCAGGTAGGGTGAAGGATAGAGGAAGGAAAGGAAGAGAGCATGAGGAAGGGCCCTGAAGGCTTGAGTGGGCTACTTTGAGGTGGTGATATAGGGAAGGGTAAGGATGCAGAATAAGGAGCCTGGGACACTGAAGACAGATTCAGCCAGCCTCATAATTTTGCCACAGACTTATGTAATGGAGGAGATGTAAGAAAAGAAGGATGGTTGCTGGCACTGTTGTGCCTCTTTCAACAACATTCAGGGATCACCCTTCCTTGGTGGTAATAGTGGTGACTAATTGCCAAACCACATTCCTTCTGATAACCCTATTCCCACTCAGTCTTCAATCTATACATACCACCAGGAGTTTCACACTGAAAGTTTATCCTCCACAAAATAAATAAGTTTTCCTTATTCTCATTTTGGATTTGGATTAAGAATTCCTTTAACATAGTAATTCTGGCAAGTTTTGGAATTATGCAAATAAAGTGATCTATATCCTTTGATTGGAGATTCTGTTATTAGCAATGAAGCTGGAGGAGGTTGTTGATAAAAAGAAAGCTCTAATATAATAAAATATACAGCATTTATAGCAGCTCTTTGTGTGACTCCCAAAAAGCAGATGCAAACTAATTGGAAATGAATGACTAAACTAAAGTATGCAAATATGATGGCACATTATTATCCTAGAAGTAAGCACAAATATGATGAGTACAGAGAAAGAAGCAAGGAAAGATATGAATACATACAAGGTGAAGTAAGCAGTCAATAAAACGATATACACAAGAACAGCAATGTATATTGAAAGAGCAACAAACACAAGCAGTGAATGTTATGAAATTTCAAAGAATAAGCCGTTGTCCCAAATAAGAAGACCCCAGTCCTTTGCTGAGGCTTGGGGGTGAGGTGGGGGAGGGGGCTGAAGTTCACAGGTGTGGAACACTGCATATATTATCAGATTTTGTGGATGCATTGCCATTTTGTTTTTTATTTTCCCCTTATTTGTATTCAAGGTGGCCCACAAGGAAAGGGGGAAGGTTTGGGGGGAAATTTAGGCAATTTAACAACAAAATACATTTAAAATGGAGTTTTTCTTCACCAAGATGGGGCTTCAGTTGTCTACTAGATAATGTCTGGATGATAATACTAATAGCTAACATTTATATACAGCATTAAGGTTTGCAAAGTGCTTCATATATTATCTAATTATTTTGGCTTGAAATGAAGGAACACTGAATTATTAGCTTTCTCGATTCCCTTCTCTCTCATTCTTCTCTTTCCTGCCTCTTTGCCTTAGTTTCTTCTGCCTGTCCCTGGTATTCCCCTCCCCCTCTTCTTCTCCCTTCCTTTTCTTTCCTCTTTCTGCCTTCCCCCCCTGCAACAACTTCTATAACTTTGCAACCCTAAGGATGAATGGGGACCTACCCACACTCAGAGCTCCATTATTACCCAGCTGAAAGCATAGGCATTGAGAAGTATTATGGCCTCAGTGAAGAGAAGGAAAAAAAAAGCAATGAAAAGCAGCCTTGCTTTCTATGGTATAGGACTGAACTTCATGAATATGAATATGGGCATCCATGGCAAGTGAAACCTACAATGCTTTGAACTATGGCAGATAATCTCATCATATTAGCCCCACTTTCCATTTTTAAAGCCTTTCAAATGATAAAAATGCTTCTTGACAACTTTAAACATTTTTTTCTTACTGGTTTACTTAGAAACAAATTGTTAATAATCTGCCCAGCGCCCACGCCTGTGGGCCATGCTCCCACTCTGAGCTAAATCATCATCTATTTTCGAAGGCAAAGAAAAATGCAGCTTTGCAAATGGGCTACCATGTTAGCATGGGAAGGGCAATCCTTGCCCATTAGGAAGCCCTGGGGACTTCCAGAGGTCTTGTCAACTATCAGGAAAGATAGTTCTCCCTTCCTTCTTTTCTTCCCTGCCATACAAAAGCTCCCTGGGGAAGGATTTCTCATATGGGGAGCTAACCATCTAATTCTGACATCCAGGCTTTCTACTATCTCACACTATCCTACATTTTCATCTTTATCAATTCATCAATAAACATTTATTAAGCACCTACTATGAGCCAGACATTTGGTGAGGCACTGAGATTACATGGAGAAAAGTAATCCCTAGAGGCAAACACTTTCTTGTAGCCATGCTGATTTCTCTCTCTTCTCAATTCACCTGGCATTTTCTCACCACTACACCTTGGCTGTTTGATCACATGGAATTTATATCTGCCTGTCCCTTCTATTTATCCAAATCTGCCCAGCCTTTAAAACTGACTAGAAATGATACCTTTTCCAGAAGGCCCTGCCTACTACTCTAGTCAATAGTCTTTTCTCTTTTCTTCTATTATCTATACTTCTCACTGGGTGCTTATCCTATGCTGTCTTTTACTGCTAATCAACTTCTCAGGTGCTTTATTTCTCCAGCCATATTTTAAGCATCCAGAGGGTTGAGCCAGAATTTTATACTTCTCTGTTTTCCATAGCACCTGATACATTGCCTTATGTGGGGCAGGAGCTCACTAAATATTTGTTGAACTATTAACCAAGTTCATTTTCTATTCTCTCTATAAATGGACCCATTTCTGAAGCATAATTGGTATGTCTATATGGCAATAACACCAAGCTAAGGGGAAAAAATACAACTAAAACATTTTAAAACCTCAAATTATTTCCCACATCCTCCTAGGCCATTTCCTTGGGGGTATGTCCCTCACTTGGATTTGTCTGCTGACTTTAGTAATTTTAAAGATTGCTTATTTCATTATTGTGGATGCTTCTTCCCCCAACGTAGATTGTATCCTTTCCACATTTTAGGAGAGAGTCCTATAGGAATTGCTATGACTCAAAAAAATCATTAGCTAATGGCCTTCAAATTTGGCTAGATTTATCTGTGGATGATAGACATGGCTTATCACTGAGTCTCTCCTCAATTAAATATAACTGTACTGATTAAACACAAAAAAGGCTGTGGTCAGACATGGTGCCTTTAGAAGACCTTTAAGGCTGTATCTCTGAACTTCAAGCCTAGACAGAGGGAGAAGGCAAGCAGGTTCTACAAATCGAGACTGTAAGCTCAAAATTGGGGGCAACCTTAGAGAATGTATTTTAGGCAAAGAATAGGAAATCTTACTTTATATAGTAGATAGGAAATCTATTACTCTAAAGTATGGGATAAACCCAAAATAAATTTTCAAAGGTTTTGATATAATTCTTAGGTGCTCGATCCATAATGAGTTAAACTTTCCTATCTCTCTCAGGAACAAATAAAATGTCTTTACTGAGAATTCCGGTCTTCTTGGCCAAGGTTTTAGGGATGTAAAGAAACTGTAAACAAGCTTAAGAGTTTTCATGAGAAGAGAAAGGATAAAAAGCAAAGAGAATAGATAATCTTATAAAATTAGGAAAAGTTAGCTTTAAATTAAGAGCCAAGAAATTATTAAGTCTTCTGGAAGTGGTCTAGGGAGAAAGAACAGCTGACTTTCTTCTATGAGTTAAAAGACAATTTCTGAGTGAGTATTTCATTAGTAAGGGTCACTTTAGCATAGGGTTCTTCAAAACCACCCTGGTCTGAGATTCCAGGGGTGGACCCAAGATGGAAGAGTAATTAGGGCAGCAGCTCACTGTTTCACCACAAAAATCCTCTCTGATCAAGAGTAAAATATTGCCACAAAACAAATACAGTAGTGAAAGAACCAACAAAGAGACAGAAGGAAACAATCTTCACAAAAAAAAGAAAAACCCAAAAGGCAGGCAGAGATGATCTGGGGAACTGAGGTAAGAGAGGAGTGGAGCTAACAGGAGGCATAGCAACCAATGAATAACAAGCCAAGAGCAAACCACCCCTACCCCCCATCTGCTCTCACAGGTTCTGAACTTAAGTCTAAGCTAAGTTGGATCATGAGATCCCACTGGGCAAAAAGAGGTCCAAGCCAACTAACACCCCTTGAAGTTGCAAACCTGTGGAGAAGTCCAGAGTCCCAGCCCAAGACAGTCTGGGCTGAAGGGGGAATTCCAGTCTGGGTTTGGGGTGAGATCACAGTTTTCAGGGGAAGCCTCCCCATGATCTTTTTGCCTAAAATTAGGGGTGGAGCTAGAGGACAGGGAAATCGAGTGTTCTTGATTATATCAAGAACATCTTGAGACCAAAAAAAAACAAAAAACAAAAAACCAAAGGCCTAAGCCTGGGGCTACAATCAGATCAGCACCTGACCTGATCAAGTTCAGACTGAGATCAAAAGCTTACACCTAAGGCTAGGGAAAGTCTTTAAGTATCAGCATCTCAAGGGTCATTTGAATCAGCAGGGGGAGGGGACTCTCAGAGCTGTCAGCCCTCAGACCATCTGGTAAACAAGTAACAATCCAGAAAATAAGCCAAAAATAACATCAAGGAAGGACTGAAATTTAAGAGGGTATCCCAACTTCCCAGAAAACAGAGCCTAACTATAATTAGATGGGAAAAATGAGCAAACAATCAACAAAAAGCACCTCACTCTAAAGACTTTTTATGGAGGCAAAGAGCAAGGTGCAGACACAGAAAGGGACAGCAAAAGCAAAGGAAATATACCCAAAGTCCAAAAGAAAAATATGGATTGGACCCAGATTCTGGAAGAGCTCAAAAAAGACTTCAAAACCCAATTATTAGAGAAAGAGGAAAAGGGCCCAGAGCTGGGAGTAAATTACTTAGTGCTTAAGTTAGCTATTTTACCCTGTCTTCTTTCTGATTTTCTTACTTCACTCACTCTTTCTACATTTTGTAAATGAATTGTAAATAAATCTCTTTGGAATAAATTAAATTCCTGGCAATGACACTCTTAAATAATCCAGCCCAACCCTTTTAAAAATAACACTCTTTCCCCCCTTACATACCACTCTCTGCAGATGATATGATGGTATACTCAAAGAACCCCAGAAAAATCAACTAAAAGGCTAGTGGCAATAATTAACAGCTTTAGTAAAGTTGCAGGGTACAAAAAATCATCAGCATTTCCATATATTTCCAACAAAACTCAGCAGCAGGAGTTAGAAAGAGAAACTCTATTTAAAATCACTCTAGACAATATAAAATATTTAGGAATCTATCTTCCAAGACAAACACAGGAATTATATGACCACAACTACAAAATACTTTTTACACAATTAAAACTAGATCTAAATTGGAAAAACATTAATTGCTCATGGGTAGGACAAGCTAATATAATAAAAATGACAATCCTACCCAAATTAATCTGCTTACTCAGTGCCATACCTATCAAACTACCAAAAAACTTTTTTATAGAATTAGAAAAAAATTATAACAAAGTTCATCTGGAAGAACAAAAGATCAAGAATATCAAGGGAAATAATGAAATAATGGGACAAAAACTCACTATTTGACAAAAACTGCTGGGAAAATTAGAAAACAGTATGGGGAAAATTAGGTTTAGATCAACATCTGACACCCTAGACCAAGATAAATTCAAAATGGGTAAATATAAATATAAATAAAAAAATATTTATTTATACATATAAATATAAAAATAAATATAAAGAGAGAAATCATAAATAAATTAGGTGAACATAGATTAGTATACCTTTCAGATCTGTGGGAAAGGAAGGAACTTAAGACCAAGCAAGAGAAAGAGAACATTGCAAAATGTAAAATGAATGACTTTGATTATATCAAATTAAAAAAGTTTTGTACAAAACAAAACCAATACACCAAAATTAGAAGGAAAGCAACAAACTGGAAGAACATTTTTAAAACCAACACTCTCTGACAAAGGTTTCATTTCCCAAATATATAAGGAACTAAGTCAAATTTACAAAAAATCAAGCCATTCCCCAATCGAGAAATGGTCAAGGGACATGAACAGGCAGTTTTCACATGATGAAATCAAAACTATCAATAAGCACATGAAAAAGTGTTCTAAATCCCTCCTGATTAGAGAAATGCAAATTAAAGCAACTCTGAGGTATCACCTCACAGTTATCAGATTGGCCAATATGACAGCAAAGGCAAGTGATAAATGGAGGGGATATAGCAAATTGGGACACTAGTACACTGCTAGTGGAGTTGTGAATTGGTCCAACCATTCTGGAGGGCAGTATGGAATTATGTGCAAAGGGCTTTAAATGAATGTCATAACCCCCTGGGCTTATACCCCAAAGGGTTTGTACCCCTAAACCATAACTGCTGGGTTTGTACCCCCAAAGAGATAATAAGGAAAGACTTACACAAAAATATTCATAGCTGCGCTCTTTGTGGTGGCAAAAATTTGGAAAATAAGGGGGTGTCCCTCAAATGGGGAATGGCTGAACAAATTGTGGTATCTGATGGTGATGGAATATTATTGTGCTGCAAGGAATAATGAACTGGAGGAATTTCATGTGAACTGTAAAGACCTTCAGGAATTGATGCAGAGCAAAAGGAATAGAACCAGGAGAACATTGTACACAGAGACTGATACACTGTGGCACAGTTGAATGTAACAGACTTTTCCAGAGGAACTTATGAGAAAGATCGCTATCTACATCCAGACAAAGAACTGTGGAACCAGAAATGCATTAGAAAAATATATGCTTGATCACCTAGTGCGATAGGAATGTGATTAGGGTTTTGATGTTTAAAGATCACTCTACTGCAAATATGAATAATATAGAAATAGGCTTTGAACAATGATACATGTATAACCCAGTGGAACTGCTTGTTGGCTTTGAGAGGGGGGAAGAGAAAGCAGGGGAGGGGGAATTATGAATCGTGTATCCATGGAAAAATATTCTAAATAAAATTTTAAAAAAATTTAAAAAGAAATTAAAAAAATCACCCTGGCCTAATAATGATGGCCACTTTCATTTCAAGAGGAATGGTTATTCAAGAGACTTATTGAGGTATCAGTGGTGGGGGCTAGTATTGCTAAACATGGTGCCAGTTGGACTTCTATTCAGAAGAGCACCATTCCCACAGTATCTCACCAGACTGGAAAATCAGTAAGGAAGGGGAAGACATTTGGGGTCTGATGCCCATCCATCCCCAGAGCACTCCTATGGAGAAGGTCAGACAATCAAACAGGAGGCCAGGTGCTGAATCCTTCCATCATCTCGTGACCTTCCAGGGATGCTCAGCAGTGTCAGGTGACTCAATTTTCTAAAAGCATGTCCTTTCCCAGGGGTAGGGCAGCCCCTCTCCCTGTTCCAATTATTCTGATACAGACATCTGTACATGTGGGTACATGTTCATGAAGGTAGTTCTGGCCCAGCTTGTCACTGAAAAGTGGCTAAGAGCATGAAATATGAATGTATCAATGTCTCCCCTCTGCAGACAAGTTCATCCCTGCTATGTCACACTGCCTCCATGACATAATTCTTTCTCTCTCTTTTTTTTTTTTGCATATTTTGAAGTCCCCGGCCCAGACTGGTGCTCTCTGGAGCCTTCTGACAAAGGGATGGCCGGCTGTGGCCGTGTTGATTTATGCTGAGGGTCTCTCCTTGCCATCACTTACATGGACGAGTTGCTCCTGGGTGTCGTATTCCTTGGCGCAGCCTTCCCAGTGACAGTTGGTCTCATAAATAACCTCAGGCTCTTGTTTGCATTCATCTTTATCCAAGTCCTCTTTGAGGTCTGTCAGATGCTCCTGGGGGAGGAGGAGAAAGAGTGTATAGTGCGCTTGTTTTACCTGGAGACATGAATGGGTTTGGGGAGATGACTTCATCAAGACTAGACAGTCACCCTTGGTCTAGAGCAGGAAAAGGGAGTCTATTTCCCCTTCCCATTTGGTTTGGCATATGAGGGTAAATGAGTGGAAAGATAGGTGATACATTCTAGGGAGTCAGTGACTTACAGAAGAGCCTTTCCACTTTCTTTTCACTGTCTCTGACCCTTACCCCCATTTCCACTTCAGATTAGTTTTATACATTAACACAGAAAGACAAGCAAAACATTAGAGTAGTTAAGTTATGGAGCTGGCCTTGGAGGCAAGAATATCTGGGCTTAAGTCATGTTCTGACCTAAGCTACCTAAGCTGCAGTACGTGGGCTAAATATCCCAATTCCTCAGTGTTCCTGGTCATTGTATTGCAGGAATAATACTGTTACCCCTTATAGGTAAGAAAACCAAACTAAACTAACCCCCCAGGGTCCATAACTTTTTTAAACATTGTTTTGAAATTTCATTTCTTTTTACTTAAACCCTCAGGATCAGTTCCAAAACAGAAGAGCAGCAAGGGGGAGGCAATCAGGGTTAAGTGACTTGCTTAAGGTAACATAGCTAGGAAGTATCTGAGGCCATATTTGAACCCAAGTCCTTCTAGACCTGGAGCTCTATCCATTGTGTTCCCTAGCTGCCTCTGGAATTACATTTTAATATAATTGTTTTCCCTTATAATCCTATGTTTTTAAAAATATTATTCTAGGGGGCAGCTAGATGACTCAGTGGATTGAGAGCCAGACTCAGAGACAGGAGGTCTGGGTTCAAAACTGACCTCAGACACTTCCCAGCTGTGTGACCCTGGGCAAGCCATTAAACCCTCATTGCCTAGCCCTGAAATGATGTTCTGCCTTGGAACCAATACACAGTATTGTCTCTAAGATGAAGGTAAGGGTTTTTAACAGATAAAAATAAAAATATTACTCTTAGAAGAGATCTATATTCTTTACCAGATTGCCAAAAGAGTCCACAACCAAAAAGAAAAATTAAGAACTCCTGATCTAACACTACAAGTTACTTGGTCCAAGTTGCTATAAATTATCATATACATTGGTAGAGGGACTTCCCATATTGGAAGTCTCCAACCCTGATCATGTAACAGGGCTACCCTCCATCAAAGTATTACATACCTACGCAAGCCTCTGTCACACTTATACCTCTCTTCAACTGCAGGTAAATGCCCACCACACACATATTATTCCCAGGGCTCTGGAACATTAAAAAAGATCCAGTATGGTGAGGCTATATACATGTCTGTTCTGGCAAAGGCTCATTTAAATGGGTCAAAAACAAGAGTCACCATAATAGTTTAGCCTGTGGTTAGATGTGTTGTAACTTGATCATTCTTTTTAACCATTTATGAGTTAGGGAATCTGGGGCAAGAAAAAAATGGAGAGATACTGGGCTAACTTCAAATGCTCTTGGCAGGCACAATACCATAGTTTTCTTGGCTTTCCATGCATAACCTTGTAGATTAGATGGAATTGTGGACAGAGCCTGGAGCCTGGAAGTCTGGAAGACAGGAGTTCAAGTTTGACCTCAGACATTTACTAGCTGTGTGAACCCTGGGCAGGTCACTTAACCTCTACCTCAGTTTCTTCACTTATAAAATGGGGATAATAATAGCACCTACCTCTCATGGTTGTGAGAATCAAATGACAAAGTATTTGTGAAGCCTTTAGCAAACCTAAAAGTGCTACTGTTAATCACAGACTGAGAGATGGAAGGAAGGAAGGGTCCTCCAAGGTCTTATGGTCTAACTTCCACATTTTACAGATGAGAAACTATTCACCCATTAAGGTAATGAGCTTATTATGCAGAGTTGTCTAGAGTCTGATTAAATATCAGGCTTCATTTCGCCTTTGTCGGGACAAGTTTGGTCAAGATTAGGGATTCGGCTTTGTTTCCATCTAACTACAGAGGTAAGAAATGTAATGGTTTTGATGGAGTTACCAACTCTTATGTTTGGTTAAGTCCTGTGACTTAAATGGCAGGTACCATACCAATGGTTCTGGATTATGAACAAGCATAGAGAAGCCAAGATGCTTGCCGAAAGCCAGTAAACAAGTTGAAATGAGGAGTTTTTCTCATCATAGAGGACAAATTGGACTTTTCTTGGTAGAAAATGCTAATTATTTAGAAAAGAAGGGGAAGATAAGACTGACAGGGATATAAAGTGGACTATGCTCTTTAAAACTCTTAAAAATGAATGTGTCATCACTAAAATAGAGAAAATAAATTTATATATTTTGAGAAAATATAATGTGAAATATGTTCTACAGAACCTCACAAGTATAATGGATTCCATACATCGCTTACCTTCTCCATGGGTAGGGATGGAACTGGAGCAAGAGAGAGATTTTGGAACTCAACATTTTTTAAGATGAATGTTAAAAATGAATGAATGAATAAAGAAAGAAAAAGCATTGCACATCCTGGGAAAGGAAGGGCCCCATTAAGCCTACTGACCATCTAATGGCCATAAGTCAGACCCCAGGATTATATACTTAAAGGCAGACAAGTGACTCAGTGAAGAATCACTTAGAAGAAACCTTAATTTTTATCTAGTGAGAGTATTAATTTTATAGTTGAGGAAACCGAAGCCCAAAGATGGGAAATAGCTTGCTCAAGGACAAATATAGTCAGTGATTGAAACATCATTCTTCTGGCTCCAGGTGGGCTCTCTTTCTATGCTGGTTCTGCACGATGGTAAGTACGGAATCCTTTTTGTTAACGGAGTTGATAAATACTTCAAATTGATGAATGGTATTTGGGTTTTCTAATTTAGCCAGAGGAGCAAAAGAGCATGGCATAGAGGTGCTGAGAATTTAGACAAGGGTAGGGACAGGCAAGCTTGCTGACATTTTGGAGTCAGTGAAGCTGAGCTGTCCACTGTTCAGTCTTGTGGCCTAAAGCTATATTAGGTTCTAGTCAAGGTAAGGCTACTTCTTGGTGTGTGTATATATATATATATTATATACACACACACACACATGTATATGTATAAGGCCTTGGAGGTCCCTTCCATCTCTAAGTGTGTGATGTTATGATTAAAATTATCCCAAGGGGGCAGCTGAGTGACTCAGTGGATTGAGAGCCAAGCCTAGAGATGGGAGGTCCTGGGTTCAAATTTGGCCTCAGACACTTCCTAGCTGGGTGATCCTGGGCAAGTCACTTAGCCCCCATTGCCTAGCCCTTACCATTCTTCTGCCTTATAACCAATATGTAATATTTATTCTAAGACGGAAGGTAAGGGTTATTTAAAAAAAATATATCTCGAGAGATTTTTGGGTAAGAATATCAGTTTATTAGTTAGGCCAGCATCATAACCAATAAAGTGACATAGGTCTCTCTGGTCCCCTTGAATACCAAAACAAAAAATAAACACTCCCACCCCCCAGTAATTGGTATAGCACTTTCAATTTTGCTAAGTGCTTTATGAATACTATCTCTCACAGTGACCCTGGGAAGTAGATGCTATTATTATCCCTGTTTTATATATGAAGAAATTGAGGCAAACAGAAGTTGTGTTTTACAGGCACCCACTGGGACAACAGGTCTCATATCTAGCTCCTCTGGCAAAGATTAAGAAAAAAGAGAGGAACTAGTAGGTTTCCTATTCTGTGAGAATGATTCACTATCAATTGCAAGACCATCTAAGTCAAGAAAACTTTGAATGTTTGGGGGAACCAAGTAGTCTGAGGGGTAGAGATCATTTTATACAAATTGGGAGTAGGAAATTGGGGTAGCTAGGTGACTCAATGAATAGAGTCAGGTCCAGAGACAAGAGAGACCCTGGGTTCAAATCTTACCTCAGACACTTCCTAATTGTGTGACACTGCTTAACTCCAATTGCCTAGCCCTTACTACTCTTCTCCCTTAGAATTAATATCTAGTATTGATTCCAAGATGGAAGAAAAGGGTTAGGGAAAAAAAGAAAGAAAGAATTAGTCATGACAAATGAAGAACAAACAAAAAATTGTAATGGAATCAAAAGATGGGGGCAGAAAAGGAAATGTGTTCCCTCAGCTTCTCCCGACCCCCAAATTATATTAAACTTGATATTAATATTTCAATATTATAGTCAATTGTGTCTGGACTTGTCACTTCAATTGTATAAGGAAGTTCCAGTAAGGGTACTTCCTCGCCTATTGGAAACTCTCAACTGTTCTGCTATTTACAATCCTGAATGGTTGTTTCGGACACTTAAAGGATAAGTTCTTTGCTCAAGGTCACAAATGCAGGCTATGTCAAAAGTGGGACTTGAGGGTCTGGCTCTTTCAGACTCTTTATTCACTATGCCACACTGCCTCTCCTATAAAAATTAATATTAGCCCCCAGTGACTCGAAGGCTCAAGGTGTTTAAAAAAGACAAGCCGTCTACATCTTCCCCATTCCTACTCCTGCCAAAACTTGGTGAAGTAAATGGACTGGGTTCTGTGATGCAGATACAGAAGAAAAAGTGTTGCTGTTCTTTTTTAGAATGGAGAAAAGGTTGAGATAGAACATTTAATGAAAATTCCTTCACCAGACAAATTTAAATTGGCCGACATACGACAGCTGAAAGACTCTAATAAGCACCGGGTAATAATCGATGAGACAAGAGGTGTCTACTGAGGTGACCCAGGGGTTGGGGGATAGGTCTGCTTCCTCTTATCCTTCTAATTAATGCTATGTGGACTGGGGTCAGGTGGAAGGTTGCAAATAATATGTTAATGAAATCTGCAGATGATGCAACTCTGACTGATGTAGAAAAGGACAGACAAAAGCAATCCTTCTGATCAAGAGGGCAGAGACCCAGACGGGAGAAAAAGGCCCTTAGCAAAGGAGAATCTTTTGGGTGTTGGAACTATGGAAAAGTTCAGTGGAAACAAATCTAAAAGGGATGATGAGAAGCAAATTAAATGCAAAGGTGAAATATGTGTGCACATGGGAGAAATCTAGCAGCCTGCAAAAAGAAATCAATAATTTCCTTCTCCATGGTCTAGGTCTGCTTACTCGTCACTGATAGATAATAGGTTAACCATAAAAGAGCTGTCTGGAAAGAAATGGAAGAGCTGAAGGGAATAAAACAGGCCAAGCCATCCCCAAGCCATATCTCCTGGGAAGGGAGGAAGGGAGGGAGTTTGTTTATTTGTTTTTGATTTTTAAAGCAGAATCCAGGAAGGCCAAATATTACTGAGGAATGGGAGGCAAAGAAGGTAGAAGAGAGATCGTTGGAGAAAGAAGTCAACTGTGGGTTTCAGCATATAACTGTTCACTTTTGCTCAAGCCATCTTTTCCTCCTAAAATGTTATCTCCAACTTGGGTCTTCTAAGGCAAGAACTCCAAGGTCTCATTCGAGTGTCACCTTTTCCATGAAGTCTTCCTTAATCACTCCAGCCCATTGTGATCTCTCCCCTTTCAGACCTCTGTCTGTAGCACTGCATCTGGTATTTAACATATTGCTTTCTACTGCTACTATTCCAAACAGATTAGATAAGCAAGCTCTTCCAGGCCAGAAGCCATGCTTTGCATTTATTCTGCCATCCCCCATAGCAAATACTCACAAGAGCCTCTGGCATAGCAGACACTAAATAAATATTTGGTAATTTAACTTAACACAGACACACAGAGTAATGAATTTGCTTTTTTTCAGTCACAGTAATACTATCTGGCATTGAGGGCTCTAAGCTTTGCAAAAAAACTCTGCATGTATCATTGTGACTATACTTGGGAACAAGCAAGTATCTTTTTGCTACAGATAAAGTATCTTTGTACTCTTTCCCCAAATTCCCCCTTTATCTATATTCCACCCATCCATCCATTCATCCATCATCTATCACTATTCTTTTGCTTTTCTCTCTTTTTTTAAAACCCTCATTTTCCATCTTCGAATCAATATGACATATTGGTTCTAAGGAAGAAGAACAGTAAGGGATAGACAATAGCAGTTGTAACTTGACCAGGATCACACAGATAAGAAGTGTCTGAGGCCAAATTTAAACCTAGGACCCCCTTCTCTAGGCCTAGCTTTCAATCCACTGAGCCATCTTGCTGCCCCTCTCCTTTTTCCACTGATGCATCCTCCCTTTGGGTCAAATTTAAAAGTAAAGACACTGGAAATCCTTTTTGGCAGATCTCCCTTGAGCCATATAGCTGTGACTCCTTTCTAAGAGTCAACTGTAAATCATATATATATCTAATCATGGGACCATCCTGGGACCTACTGCTCCCTTTTAATGTCTAGTTGTTATCATCAAAGCTCTTTTGAAGATGATCTTTGTTCACTTGTTTGAAGAAATAGCTAGTAAGTGAAGAAGGAAGCTATGCCCACTTGACTCTGTGTTTTCTTATATGATACCTGGTTTGAAATGTTATTTTGGATTTATCTGTAGTGCTAAAGTTGTGTTCTGGGACTTCTTGCTGGTCGTGAGGATGCAGAAATGAAGATGATCCTAAACTTCTTCTCTGGTTTCAGAACTGCTACTATGAATGTTGTTATAAGGGCTTTCCCCCAGACAGTCTTTCCCTCACAACACAGGCAGGGTATGCAGTAATATAGGGGTGGGGTGGGGGTAGGGAGTCAAAGGATCTCAGATGTAGAGGGAACTTTGAATCTGTCTTACAACATCCCCAACAAGTGGTCATTCCTACTTTGAGAACCTCTAGTCAAGGCAAGGCGTTGGAGGAACAGAAGGGCAAAAGAGATCTTACAACCGAATGAATTCTCCAGTCTTGTCAAGGCAGTACTCTGACGTCAGTGATTAAAACAGAAGAGGGTACTGCTGGTTACTGGGATCTAAACTAGCCTCTTGCCTCCACTTACTTGAGGCAAGTTACAGAAAGATGTTCAGGACGACAGAGACCGGGTATCTCCTTACCCACAGGAACAGATGTTCTCCCTGTCTTTTAGACTTGTGTGATATTGTATCTTTCTTGGAACCTGCTTCTTAGGGTCTCTGTAGAGAGAACTGTGAGGATTCTTCTGTAGTAGAAGAGAGTAGGGATACTGTGTAGGAGACTTGCTTATTCGTCTCTCTCTGAGAATAGGAAAAATCTAGGGAATCTATTTGTTAGATTAGATGGAGAAGAGTCATCATTGATAAGAATCAGTCTCAATGTTAAAGAAGGTCCTTGTCATCACCTTGTCACATCCTCCCCATCCCAACACATTGACCACTTATTCACTGATGTTTGAAAAATTTTAAGAGGGGACAAAGCCTTCCACATTCATGGAGGAGTTGAATAAGAAAAGAGATCTAGTCCAATTCCTTATTTGGCAGATGAAGTATAGAAAATGGTATATTGGGCTGGGAGTTTAGGAGGTTTGGGTTCTAATCTTGCACTGCCACTACTAATGAGTTAAATCATTACTCCTCTTTGGGTCTTACCCCCTTCTCTGAAAAAAAGATAGGGTTGGCCTAGATTGTGAAAGTTCCTCCTGGTTCTATTGTTCTAAGATATTAATTAGAAAGGAAGCTGAAAATTCAAACACCCCAATACTCTTGGGAGAGTAAACACAGTGACTTAAATGTACACTCATGTGTAATATCAGAACCTCTCCTAGACACATGTTTTGAAGAGGACAAGTGGAAGAGCAGATAAGGCCACTGAGTGGCTAAAAGTGGAGGGAGCAAGGAAAACTCACCAAATGGAGAAAAAAGGCAGTTCTCTGGAGGGCTGGGCCTGCTTTTTTCACTCAAGTGAAGTGTACTAGCTAGTCTCTGTCCGGAGCACAGCACGGAGTTACCTCCTGCTCTCCAGGGACAGATGTTTAAAAAGCTTGCATTAAACTTAAAATCATCTGAAGATGACAACCAGAAAATGTTTTGCTTTTGGAATAGCCCCCTGGGAGAAGTATTTGAGGTTTAAGAGGACAACTCCCAAATGAGATTAAATCCATAACTCCCACTGATTCCACTGGGACTGACATTGGAAGTTGAAGGCAGGATCTGACCACCCAGGATCTTACTTTGCCAGAGTTCATTGGCTCACTTCTAATGTTAAGTTTCTGCCTCCAAGTGGAGAGGATATTGGAATTAGGGTCTCTTAGTGACTGTTGATTTTAAACAGGGGGACAGAGAAAACCAGATCTTCGGAGAAGTATTTTTGCTTAGTTCTCAGAAAACAGCCTGTTTTAATTAATTTATTCTTTCTAACATTATTCTAAAGACAAATGCTGATACATTCCAAAAAACAAAAACAGAATAACTCCCAGGGAAGTACAAAGTAGTGGGGTACTCATATTAAACAGGGTAACTGATGACAGCAGTAAGCTCCAGGATCTTCTTACTTCAAGGTCTCTGGAAATGGGATCAACGCCCATTTATTTAGGATGACTTTAAGTACATGCTGACTGAGACACAGACAAGATGACCTCTCAAAGTCTTCTGCAGACCTAGTCTTATGGCTTTCCAAGAAAATTGCAAATAACTTTAATTACATTTTTAAAAAAATTCTGAATGGATATGAAGCAGTTTACAGATTAAAACATAGTTTCAGGAAAAGATAAAAGTGTCCATTTAAAGAGAGCAGAGGAAAGAGGTCCACTCAGGCACATGAGTTGATTTTTCTTAATGTGTCAGGGTTAAAATTGGCCCATTGTTTGTTTGTTTTTTTTTGCTAGCTAAGAGGGGGGAAAAGGAGAAATTTTTCCTTTACCTCTTTTTTTCTCTTTAAGCAAAAAGAAAACAAATTTGTCTTCAGAAGCAAAAATTTACTTGGAACTGAACTCAGGCAAGAATTTGTCATATGGGTTATTGATAAATGTCTTCAAATTAAAAGTGACCATTCCTTCTGAGTCTCAGTATTTAGGAGGCTCCATGTCAGAGGGTTCGAGCCTCATTTTGATTTTGTTTGCTTGGGAGGGTCTGAGACTGGTAAGGAAAGGTCCTGGGGTAAGGGTGGGTCCCAAATTGGCGGGATGAATTTGTCAGGTTGTATGGTTTCCCGTGTGCCATGAGCCTCTTCCCTCAGGAGATTTGCCTCCTTCCCCTAATCGCGCTGACTCTAGCAGGTTTATCTTTCACTGATACGCTATCTTCATCAATTTTACCAGCCCTTCGATGATGGCCAGCCTCACCGCACCCATGCATCATGCTGAGACCCACTTTAGATTCCATGCGGGAAGAGGAATTTGTCATAAACACCTCTGTTCGTCTGACAATAACACAGCCCAATATTTCATGAAAATGAAGTGCCCAGAGCACGCCTGATAGTTTACAGTTGTGATAAAGGATGGTCCAATGGATGCAATTGGCAGCAGGGCAGCTCTCTGTGGTAAAGCAGGGGAAAGAAAGCAGAGGCCTGAGGGGCCTTCTTGGTGTCAAATGTTGTGTCCTTTCTGCAAAGGATGGTGTGACAAATAATCTCATACTGAGCTGTGAAAGAGCCCTGACTAAGAGCTTGGGACCCATGTTTCCTTTCCTCCATGATCTATGTCTGATCAGAGACACAAGGACTGCTAGCTCTGCAGTCTTGGAAAGTCAAGTCAAGTAGTATAATTTCTGAGGTTACCCACATAAATGTCCCATCCCTCTTCATTCCTGGGCCACACATCAGGCATCCAAATTCCCAAAGAAATAACATTTCACTTAATGGATGGAAGTGGGTAAGAGCCTTTGACCAGCATGCTTGTCTGTTATCCCCGCTGGGAACCCGAGCTCTCTTGAAATCAATCTGAAAACCAACCCACCGAGATGGGAGGGCCATTGTACGTGGGGTGGGGGTGCCTTGTTATCAGCAAAATCTCTATCGTTCTGCTCCGACCTCAGAAATCTCTGTGTGTGGTGGTGGTGGGGAGGTGGGGGAGTCAGGAAAAGGGCATTGTAGCCTGGGAAGAAGGGGTTACCTGTGTCAGTGGGGATGCTGGTCTCAGCCCCTCAGTTTCAGTCTTGACCTTGCTGCGCTTGTTAATTACAGGATTGACCGTGCTGCTCACTGCTGACTCACTGCTTTGCTTGTTCTGGAGAGATCAGAGGAGAACCCATGTCAGGGTCAAGCTCTGGATTGGTTGGCTGCAAGAGGTGACTCTCAGCAGTGGATAGAGGGGGGTGGATGGGAAAAGGGACAAAGTGGGTTTGTGGGCAGAATCAAGTTAATGGTGAGGGAGGCATCATCATCATAGTTTATTTCTGAGTAGGGTTTTCGGGGCTACAATGTACTTTCTGAACAACATCATGTAATAGGAAGTACATATATTATCATCATTCCCATTTTACAGATGAATAAGCTGAAACTCAGACTGACTTGCTCAGGGTCACATAGATCCTAAGTATCAGAGATAAGATTAAAGATAATTCTAAGCCTCTCTGCCATGAAATTGGAGAGAAGGCCCTTTGAACTCATAGGTAAGAGTTTGGGATTGTCCCTTTCATCACTCTGTGTGTGTGTGTGAGTGTGTGTGAGTGTGTGTGTGTGTGTGTGTGTGTGTGCATGTTTGTTCAAGTATGCCCATGAGAGGGGGGAAGTATAGAGGTATCAGGAAATCAGAGGACAGGTGACAAAAAGCCATTTTGTTTTTTGATATACTACATTAGCCTAGAAAGGACCTCAGAGGTCACCTAGACAATCCAGATATGAGCAGAAATCTCTACTACTGACATTCTCAGAAAGGATTATCCAGTGTTTGTTTTAAGATATCTGGTGAGTGGGAACTCATCACCTTTCAAGGCAGCCCACTCAATTTTTGAACCCCTCTGATTATTAAGAATGTGCTTTTTGTTTTTGTTGTTAAATTAAATCAAGAAATAATCTGCCTCAGTAACTTCCACCCACTGCTCTTAGTTCTGCCCTTGGGGGACCAGACTGAACAAAGTGAATCCTTCTTCCATATAGTAGCATTTTAGTATTTGAAGAGTGTGATCAAGTTTTCCCTCATTCTTATCTGCCCAAAGTCAAAGTCCTGGGTTCTTTTAACCAATTCCCATGCCATGGTGTTCCTATATCTCACCATCCTGATTACCTTTCCTCTGATGAACATATTCCACCATTCACATCAGTTTACAGAAGAGAAAATTAAGGTAAATCTCCCCCGTTGTTCCCCTCTTTCTTGCCCCTGACTATGGGCATTAAAATCACTAGTTAATAGATAAGCTGCGGAGGAATGACAGTCAGCATGGCTCTTTGCAGATATCTTAGCAATTTTCAGAGTTTCTGGAGCAATCCTGAAAGCCAGAGAATAGTCCATCCTGGTCTTCTTTACTCACTACTGTCATTTTCTGCAAGAATCATGGCTTTGGCCATGGCAGAGATAGGTTAGTAGGATTGACCATGGGTCCACCTCCTTCTCCTTAGGTGGCATTCTTAATTAGTCAAATCTGGCCTCAGACACTTCCCAGCTGTGTGACCCTGGGCAAGTCACTTAACCCCTATTGCCTAGCCTTTACCACTCTTCTGCCTTGGAACCAATACACAGTATTGATTGCAAGATGGAAGAAAAGGGTTAAAAAAAAAGTCTTAATTAGTCTGGAGTCTGGATTGAGAAGGTGAGCAAAATTTTCCTCACTGATTTGATTTCCCAAAATTTTTAGTGCGATCAGTTATTTTGTTTTTCAGTCATTTCAGTCATGTCTGACTTCTTGATTCCATCTGTGATTTTCTTGGCAAAGGTGTTTTGCCAACTGAGGTATTTTGCCATTCCTTTTCTGCTCATTTTACAAATGAGAAATGGAGGCAAATAGGGTTACCTGACTTTTCTGGGGCCACACAACTAGTAAATGAGGCCAAATTTGAACTCAGAAGATGAGTCTTCCTGAGGTCGGGTTGGATACTTTACACTATGGTGCTCCCTAGCTGCCCCTCAGACTCTATAGGTTCCCATTATCCAAAGGATCCCTCACCAGTCCATTGACAAGCTTCACTAGGTTGATCCTTAGGCCCACAGACAGGATGACAGATTTAGAGTTGAAAAGGACCTTAGAGACTACCAAGTCCAACACTGATTTTATAGAGAAGGAAATGGAGGCTGAGAGAGGGAGAGAATAAGCATATATGAAGCACCTGTGTTGTGCCAGGTGCTCTGCCAAGTGCTTTACAAATATTATTTCTTTTGAGAATGAAGTTAAACGACTTGCACAGGGTCACATAACTAGCAAGTATCTGTGGTGGTATTTGAACTCACATCTTCTTGGCTTCAAGCCCAGCCTCTTATTCAAAGTGCACCTAGCTGCCCTTTCAAAGCCCCTGCCCGCTCACCCCCATGGTTTTCCACCAGTCATTAATTCTACCACCTCATTGACTTAAATATCAGTATTCTCCCACTTCTTCCCTTCCCCACATTGATTTGAACTGTCAAAATATCTTTCCTCCTTTCTTTTCCTTCTCCATAACAGATTTAGAACTGGGAAGGACTTTAGGTGCCATAAAGAAAATAAGATTTAGAGCTGGAAGAGATCTAGAAAGAAACATCATCTTGACCTACTTATTTTTATATTTATTTTCTTTTTTAATTATATCTTAGAATTATATCTTCCTTATTTTTTTAAACCCTTACCTTCCATCTTGGAATCAATACTGTGTATTAGTTCTAAGGCAGAAGAGTGGTAGGGGCTAGGCAATGGGGGTCAAGTGACTTGCCCAGGGTCACACAGCTGGGAAGTGTCTGAGGACAGATTTGAACCTAGGACCTCCCGTCTCTAGGCTTGGCTCTCAATCCACTGAGCTACCCAGTTGCCTCCTTCCTTATTTTTTAAATAAGGAAATGGGGGCTCATAGAGAGGAAGTAAGTTGGTCAAAGCCACACAGCAAAATTAGTGGGAAAGCTGGAATCAGTGTCTCAGCCCTTGACTTTTAGCCTAATGACCTTGATTCTTCATACTGTTGCCAAGCCTTTTGTCCTCCCAAGGATCTTAAGGGGGATCTCAAGGGGGAAAGAGGGAAAGAAAAAGTTTAGCCTCTCCAGGAAAAATCTTGGGGATCCTTCTCAACTCAGTGGGATCTGATTTTCCTGTAGTTCAGGTCCCATGTGGTTAACCACAAAGCTGTGGGCAACCCTTGGTCTGAAATGAAGAAGATGGGCGTAACTGAGCCTAGTGAGTACTACCAGACTCTATGGGAAAGTGGTTCAAGAAAGTGGAGGACTTTTCCCCTTAAGAATGTATCGAAATGGTAACAGTTAGGGGCAGACTGGCTTATACATTGGGGGATACAATTTAGAATATTATAAAAATCCTTTCTAGCTCTCACAAGAATTCCTTACAAATATACAATGTATGCTTTATCCATTCCAAAGTGTTTTCACATCGTAATTTTCTTTCATCCCCACCATCCTATAATGAGTTAGTTAGACGAGGCAGGAATGATTTTTATCACCATTACACAGCTGAGGACACTGAGTCCGTGAGGAAACATGACTTCCCTGGGAGGAGCAGGAGCACAGTTCAGTTCTGATGTTCCTTCCACAGTTTTAGCCTACACAAAGAGCCCATGCCCAGAAATTCTAAACAAGTGGCTCAGAACCAGAAGGCTTGGCTGCACAGCAAGCACTTGGCTCTGTGAGCCTCTTTCTTCTTCAGGTGAAAAGGGACAAAACATCATTTTTGCCTTTTTGCCACCATGTGGCCCTTCCCCCTGCCCAACCACCTACCTGGTTAGAGTCCGCTATGCAGTGGTTGCTGTTGCTCAGCTGTGTTGGGGTGGGGTTGACTGAGATGACCGCCATGTGCTGCCGGGAGGGGAAGGTGGGAGAGGGCTGGATTAAGGGCGGGGTGTGTCCAAAGGCTGAGCTCAGGCCCCTTTGCTGGCTCAGGATCTGCTGGTAGGCCACTGGATTGATGGGATGGGGGAAAGTGAAGGCGGGGCTGCAACAAAAACACAGGAATCAATCAAAGGCTAGTATCCCCAGGTTTTCTTTTTCAAAAAAGGCTAGGAAAATGAACATAAGCAGGACAATAGCTTTGGGGCTAGAAGGGACCTTAGTGGCCACCTAATCCAACCTCTTTATTTTACAGATTAGGAAACTGAGAACTAGATATCAATGACCAAATCCATCATCAAGTATTTACTAAATTCCTACTATAAGCCAGGCATTCTCTGTCCTAGGCGCTGGGGATACAAAATAGGAAACAGTTCTTGCCCTCAAAGAGGGAGACAACATATACATATTTAAGTATATGCCAAATGAACACATAATTCCAAGATAATTTTGGAGGAGAAAAAGACACTATTATTTAGAAACATCCAGAAAGGTCTCACATAAAAGGTGATGCTTAAGCTTGAAAAAATTAGGGACTCTAAGAGGAAGTGGTGAATAGGGAGTGCATGTTGATGAGAAATTACCATTTTGGAAATAAACCTATAGCTGATATCATGGCATCCAGGTTAAGACAGAGACATTTCCCTAATGGGAATAATCCAAGAGGCCTATAAAACACTAAAAACTTGTTTCATTTTCAGATCAAGAACCTGCCATAGCTCCTTATTGCCCATTCAATCAAAGCCCTAGTTCCTTTGCTTGACTTTCAGGGAACTTTACAGTCTGTTGCTCTTCCTTTCAGTTTCCAAAACACACTCCTGGCAACTGGTTTCCACAACGTATCTTGCTTATGCCATTATACCTTTAGTTCTTCTGCTCTCATGTTCCCTCATCTGGAATATCCTATCTCCTACCATCTTCTTTTCTTAAGGCTCAACTCAAGTCTTAACTACTCCATTAAGCCTTCCCCTCTCTACCAGTTTTGTCCATACCAATTCTTTCCTTTCCTAAATCTCATTTTTAAAAGTTCATTGCTTTTTGCTAGCCAATTATTTCCTCAAATGTGGATTTCATCTCCCTACTCTATTATAAATGCCTTGACAACACAGGATCATAGTATCAAAGACTTTGAGCTGGAAAGGACCTTAAAAATGGAGCCTAAACCCCTCATTTTACAGATAAGGACACTGAAGGCCAGAGGGTAAATGACTCGCCCAAAGTTACACAGATCATAAGTTCCATGCTTTACAACCTCTTGGATTATAACACATGCTGGACATATGGTTGAGGATAAATAAATACTTGTCGGGTGGTTGGCTGACTGAAGAAGCAATTAGTCTCCGTATTTATCAGGTAGACACACTGTTGAAATGCCAACCTATAAAAATCACTTTGGAAATAGAGACTTTTATTTGTCCAGGGGTTGAGGGGGTTCTTTTTTTGCATGTATGTATGTGAACTATTACAAGTAACAGAATGATTCCATGTGTTATAGATGGGCATTGAGTTTGATAGAATTATGATATAAAATAAATAAACAAACACAACATTAAAATGATCCTACTCATAAGTGAATCTTTCATCAATGAAGACACATCCCTTGATGTCTTAGAACTATCACTCTGAGCATCTGTTATCTTTGAATGGTATTGTAGAAGTAGAATTGTAGACGAGGAGGCTGAATCTGTATTGACTCTAATACCCCCCAAAAGTGGCTTTTTTATGTGAACCTTTGATATTAGTTTAATTACATGTTATTTGCTTTTTCAGAAAAGTCTAGTACAAAAAACATCACCAGGATAATAGCCTTAGGGCTAGAAGGGACCTTAGTAGCCACCTAATCCAACCTCCTCATTTTACAGATTAGGAAACTGAGACCTAGAAAGATTAAGTGAATTGTATAACATCACATACCTAGTATAAAGCAATTTTAAAAATTCTCAAACATTTGTTTTTGTTTTAATTTTTTAGCTGCTTGGATATCAAATAATATCAGGTAGTTCTTCATGCCTGACTTTATTTCTTTAAAAATATTTTTAAAAATAGAATTTATGTCCAGGTATCTCAGTCCCTCCTTCCTTTTCCAACATCATTGAAGGTATCAGATGACAAACAAATATATAGATCATCTCTTTTGCATTTCCATTTCTTAGTTCATTCTCTGAAGATGAACATTCACAAGTTATTCTTCAAATATTAAATCTATAGCTGTATATAAGGTTCTCTTGGTTCTAATCATTTTATCCTCCATTATCTCATGCAGTTCTTTCCAAGTTTAAAAAACATTAATCTGCTCACACAATCATATACCACAAATTGTATCACTATTCCTCAGCTGATAGACCTCCCCTCAGCCTCTAGTTCTTTGCCACCACAAAGAAAGCTGTTATAAATATTTTGGAATATATAGGTTTTTTTGCTTCCCACTGATCTCCTTGGGACACACAGTTTTATAGCTCTCTGGGAGTAATTCCAAATTGCTTTCCAAAATGGCTGGATCAGTTCATAGTTCTATCAACAGTGTCTTACTTCCCTATTTTTCCACATTCTGGCTTTATTTAAAATTTTTAAAAAATATTTTTCCCAGATTACATATAGACTTTTTTTTTAAACCCTTTCCTTCCCATTTATAATCAATAGTAAGTATTGCCTCCACAGCAGAAGAGTAGTAAGGGCTAGGTATTTGGGGTTAAGTAACTTCCCAAGGTCATAGAGCTAGGAAGAATCTGAGGTCAAATTTGAACCCAGGATCTCCTGTTTCTAGGGCTGGCTCTCTATTCACCGAGCCACCTAGCTTCCTGTAATAATTGTTTTCTGGCATTTTATGATCCATGTTCTCTTCTCCCTCCCCCTATCCCTGCCCAGCTTTAAATTGTTGGTGCCATAGGTGGATGCAAGCATGAAACTTAGCTCACAGTATAATTAAAAAAAATACAAAACCCAAAATGAAACACTGCCCCCCCTTCCCCAACAAACAAATAACAACAAAAAGATCTCTTAATATATTGCAAAATCTGTCTGGCCCCTCCAAACGTCACTTCTTTCTATGGTTTCAGGTCTTCGAGGGAAGGGTGCACAAAGATTTGCTAACTTTTTCTCACAGACTCAAACTTTCGTGGAGCCAAACAACAAAGGAATAAAGAGGGAAGGGAGGACGTATTCATTTAGCCTTCTCTGCCTGGTCTAATAAGCTTCACTGCCTCATTTTCGTCAGGCTCTACCACCTGTTTTCTTTTTTGCCCTGAATCATAGGGTCAGAGCTGGGTTGGAGGACATGAAGATGTGGGAACAGAGGATACCATCTCCCATCAGCTCCTACTTCTGAGCTCTCACTAATCTGAGCCAGTCCCTGCTATATGAAGCTGATGCACCCATTGCTCTTCCGCTTGTAAATCATTAGGTGAGGCCAATAGACATTCTGTGGGGGAGAACAGAAAGAGAGGCTTCCAGCTATTTTAGCCACTACCAGTGAGATTCTCATATTACCAGATGAACATGGTGGATGGAGATTCTGACTTATACTAGCACCGCTGGTACCATTTATGATAGCTGATCTGGGCCCCCAGGAATAACCGGTGATAGCTTACCAACATTTTCATCTTCAGGTCAAAGAGCAGAAGCCCATTTAAAGCTTTGCAGCATGTCTTACTGTCTGGCCGTTCTTCAGGTTATGAAGAATAATTTGTATTTTTTTTTCTGGCTAATACATCACAGAGTCAGATCCTTAAAAAAGAGAATGGCCAAGGACTGCATAGACAGGAAGGGAGGGAAGGAAGGTGGATTCTTCATAGGATTTTGTCAACAGGATTTACACAGGTATTTTGTTATATAATACAATGGGATATTTGTTATTGGGATAGAGAATTCCTTAGTGTAAATGCTGTGGTTACGGTCCAAGAGGCAACCTGGCAGCTTAATGACCCAGTTAATATTTGGTGGCAATTAAAACGCCCACCTGGGGTGTGTCCCTGATTTCATGATTGTATCTCTTGTCAAGGATGGACCTGGCCAATTTCATCATTCACATCGGAAGGGAGGGGTAGAGATTCAAAGGCAGATGTCCCTACCCCCCAAGAAGTCAGAACTGAAGATGAATCCCATAGACGGGAACCCGGCCTCTTTATCATTAGTCTTTAAGAAACACACAGCATTAATGGGAAAAGTTACTTTTATGCTGATCCATAAAAGCATTTGCTGCCCATCTCCACAGATCAAAGAACCAATTAAATACCACACTCCCGAATTCCCCCAGACCAAAGCTTCTGATCTCCCAGGTCTGTACAGCGCTTGGCCTCCCTGAATTAGGCTGGCACCTGAGAACCTGCTGCACTGACACCGAGATTCCCAAGCTCAAGAGGGCCTTGTGGTCAATCCTTACAAAGATCAAGCATGCGCCATTCTTTCTTTTTTACCTGATTGCCCCTGCGGACAGATGCCCGTAGGAACCACTAGCTGCTGAACTGCTTCGGGAGTTATTAATATAAGCCACCAGAGAGTTGGGAGAGGTCCTAATCATTGTCTGAAGATCAATGCTGGCATCTGAAAGCGGGGAGATCGACAGAGCCCGCTTACGGCTTAACCTTGGGGTCACCCGGGGGCTGGAGAATCTGGACACTGTGGGAGAAAGAGCAGAGACAGCTTGTTAGTTTGCAATGTTTTCTGTGGGGATGAAAGAAGGACATTTAAAACAAACTACCCAGGCAATTCACTTAGATTCCACAAACTCTAAGGGCTTGTTCCACGCTGGGCACTGGGTTCAGTGCAGGGGATATAAAGACAAAAGTGAAGGAGCCTTGACCTTAGGGAGATTATCTTTATCCAAGAAGGCATAAGACACCGTCTCTGCCAAGCAGCGTAGACTTGAACGGAAAGAGTTCACGGCAAGAGATTGTTTCTGTCCTGCTTAAAGGTTTGCAAAGCATTTATGAATATTATTTAATTTGAGGCTCACAACAACCCCGGGAGATAGGCGCCATGATTATCCCCATTTTACAAATGAGGAAACTGAAGGGATTTGCCCAGGGTTCCCATACAGCTATTAAGTGTCTGGGGCTGCATTTGAACTTATTTCCCTGCCTCCAACTACCGTGCTTTAGGTATTGCTTCACCTATCTTGAGTGTACTGGAGCCCATACAAGCCTGAAACATACTCATATTTTATTTATTATTTTTCTACAATACATACCAATATATGGTATAATAATTGCTTCTATTTCCCTAATGTTTAAGGTTCACAAACTGCTTTTCTTTCTCACAGCAGCCCTGTGAGGTAGGTACAACCAAATATTTATAGCATCAGTGGCTACTAAGACTTGGTCGCCTTAGTAGAATTTAAGTGCTTTCCTATAGGTCAATCAGGAAATAGCCAACCTCAGATGGCACAGTGGGAAATAGACAGCAATCCTGGGAACTGTTACATATAGAAGAAAAATTTTTTTTGAGACAAATATAGGGGAATTGTAATAGCAAACTACAAACAAAAACGTTAGGCTTTGCATGGAATTAGAAAAAGGGGATATGCTGGGTTCAAATCTGGCCTCAGATACTTCCTAGCTGTGTGACCCTGAATGAGTCACTTGACCCCCATTGCCCAGCCCTTACCACTCTTCTACCTTGGAATTAATATACAGTATTGATTCTAAGATGGAAGGTAAGGGTTTATTTAAAAAGAAAAAGGAGATACAAATAGTAAGAATTTCTCACAGTTAATCCATCACTGCTCTAAAGAGTATATATATGCATATACACACACACACATGCATACATATGGCACATACTGTAGTCCACTGACATATACTGGAAATCTGTTTAGCAGGTCTGCTTAGAGGAAGAGGCAGGCTTACCTAGTCACACTCTTGGTTTGTTTGCCATATTTCTTATCATTATCCAGCTCTCCTGGTTCTGGCTCTGTGGTCCCTAAGCCACCTTCTGATCTCAGTTTACCAAACAGGTTTCTCTCTTTAAACAATGGGCTCATACATACCAAGGTAAATGGAACCTTAGAGATACTCAGGTCCAATTCCCCTCTTCTTCAAAAAGAGGTCATTGAGAGGCTCAATTTAAGTGACTTGTCCAAGGGCACACAGGCTGGATGTGAACCTAGGTCTTCTTACTCCACTGTCTGGTGGCCTCTGGGAATATGGTTGACTGCCTCAAGAATTGTACTGCCCATGATAGCAGCATCATTTTCCCTAATAAGTTAATAAATTGGCATTCTGGGTGACAAATCCAGTTTATGCAAATATTGTTACCATAGATCGATTTCCCAGAGCCTACTTACCCTTAGATGAACTAATAATATTTAGTTTTTAAATCGGCTCTTTACTCATAGTGACCTTACTCATACAATTATTCCAGAAACTCTTCTCCTTTGCTGGCTGTATCCAGTGCCCTTTCTCTCCTCATCTCCTCCTGGCTTTCTTTAAGACTCACTTAAAACCCCACCTTCCATTAAGAGTCTTTCCCGGCCCCCTTTCATATCTTCCCTCCACTTATCTTGCATATAGATCTTATTTTGACATAGTTGTCCACATGTTGTCTCTTCCACTAGAATGTGTGTTCCTTGAGAAGCGGGAAGTTTCTTTTCTTTTTAAACCCTTACCTTCTATCTTGGAATCGATACTAAAAATTGCTTCCAAGATAGAAGAGCATTCAGGGCAACTGGGGGTAAGTGACTTGCTAGGAAGTTTCTGAAGTCAGATTTTCTTTTCTTTCTTTCCTTTGTATCTCCATGGCTTTGCACAGTGTCTGGTATATAGTAGGTATTTAATCAGTGTCTGTTGACTCAATTTGACTTTTTTATCTAATCATATCCTACCAGGGGACTATAATTCTGTATGGTTAGTTAAAATATACTTGTGGGGTAATATGTATCACCATAGGAGCCAAAGCAAATAGGAAACTTGGAGAGCAGGTGGCTGGATCCCCTCATATTACAGATAAAGAAAATTAAGCCCAGAGAGGAAAATTTTACCCAAGGTTAAAAGGGAAGTAAGATTTACAGCTGATATTCAAATTCCAGTTTTAGGACTCAAAACTTACTTCTACTACATGATGTTTCGAGGCCTGTTTCATACCCCACTACTCGATTATAAACTCCCTGAAGGCAGGCATATTTTAATTATCTTTATTTTTGTAATTCCCCCTGGGCACTTAGCAGAATGTTTTGCCCACAAACAGGGGACTTAATAAATTATTCCTTAATGAAGGAATGATCAGGGCCACTTGAGTGCCAAGCTAAGATTATCCTATGAAGAGAGGCTTTTTCCTTAGCTTGTTGCCCCCACCTCCTGAAATAAAAGTGGGGACACAGGGCACTCAGGGACAGCAGATGTCACATGGCTCCTAGCATGGGTTCCATTGTTCAAAGCACCCGCCAACCAAGAGCCTTGGCAGGCCTCCCATTTCAACAGGAGTGAAGATTGGGTGAATGGTTGAGTTTTTATCTCCCAAACACTGCCTGTTCTTTAGTGATGCCCAGAGAACTCAGAAGGACAACAAAAGGCCTTTCCATTGATTGTGAATGAGAGGTTGGGAAGGGAAGGCAGCTTCCCCGCTGCCTTTGGGACTTGCAGAAGGCTTACGCGAGGCCATGTGGGAGGAACAGAAAGGGAAGGAAGTCCTTGCACTGCGCTGAGTAGCCAATTCATGAGAATGATGAGACACTGGGAATTTGGAAGCAAAGGATATTTAAACACACAATCTGACAGCTCAGAGTTCAGGCTCTCGTATCTCACCAGCTGCAGTCTGCGGCTTCAGACCAACAGCTTCACAGTCCAAAGAGGCTGCTGACCCTGCCTGGTTTTTTTCTTTTTCTCCTCTTCCCTTCCCTTGCCTCTGCCGTGCCTCCCATCATGTCACACGTCAGCCCTTTTAACATCTCCTGTGGATCCTGTTCCTGCTACTCTCATTTGGGCAGCTAAGCAACCTTGAAATAATTTGTCAGAATCATTTTGACCTCCCCAAGGTTCTATTTGGCCCACCAGATGGATTGTCTTTGTTGTTCTCCCTTTTCCCCTCTCCACCCACAGCCCTCTTATACCTCTCCTCCCTCCCCCAATTTCCTGTCTACTTTCCACCTCCTTCTGTTTCTCCCATGATTCCCAGGCTCAAAGGAAAAGTGGCTGCCATGCCAATACTGGTACCTCCTACCAAACCCTAAGGATGCACTCCATTACAATTAGAATGAAGTCCTCCACTTCTTCCCACCTTTGTACTATTGATGCACACACACACACACACACAACTCTCGTCTCTGGGATTGTTCCTTAGTGCCTGCCTTCCCAAGTACTCTGTAAATTACCAGATGACATGAACTGTGTTTCTGAGGCAGTTTGGTGGTACAGTGGATAGAGCACTGGGTTTGGAGTGGGAAGATCTGATTTAAAATCTAATGTAAGACTCTTCCTAGCTATATGACCTTGGGCAAGTCATTTCATCCCAGTTGCTAGCCCTTGCTACTCTTCTGTCTTAGAATTGATAATAAGACTAAAAGTAAAGGTTTAAAAACAAACAAACAAAAAACCCAAGTATTTATTGAGCTCTTACTATGTGTCAAGCACAGTATAAGTATAAGCCAGAGAGAAATACAACAAAAGGCAAAACCATTGTTCTTGACCTCAAGGAGGTTGTTGGGGAGACAACACAACCATATGTATTAGATGTATACAATGTATGAATGGAAGGGTTCCTCAGAAAGAAGGCATTTGTAGGAAGTGGGATTTGAACTGTCTTCCTTTTTAAACACTCATCTTCCATCTTAGAATCCATACTAAGTATTGGTTCCAAGGCAATAGAGTAGTAAAGGCTAGGTAATGTGAGTTAAGTGACTTGCCCAGAGTCACACAGCTAGGGAGTGTCTGAGGTCACATTTGAACCCAGGACCTGAGCCTGGCTCTCTATACACTGAGCTACCCAGCTGCCCCCATAGTAGTTTTTTTGTTGTGCCGGAGAATAGGAATCTGAGAAGTTGGTTATCCATCATTTGGGGAATGACTGAATAAGTATTGTGGAATACCGTGGTGCTGTGAGAAATCTTTTAAGGAAGGTTTCAGAAAAAACTAAGAAGACTTGTATGAATTGGTACAAGCTGAAGTGAGCAGAACAAGGAGAATGATTTATACAATAACAGCATCATTGTAAAGACAAGCAAATTTTGAAAGTTTTAGGAACTCTGATTAACACAATGACAAATCATGATTCCAGAGGTGACATGATGAGATATATTAAGCACATCCAGCTAGGGATGTGATGGGCTAAGAGTGCAGACTGGTATAGATATAATCACACATACGTACATACATACGCACAGATAGATAGATATTGATCTAGCCAGTATGAGAATTTATTTAGCTGGATAATACGCGTTTGTAACAGAAGTTTTGTTTTTCTTTCCTTTATTAATGGGTGAGGGAATGTGGAAGGGAGGAGAGATTTTTTTCTTCCTGATTGAGTAATAAAAAAAGCAAATCCTCCCTACATTTATACTATTTTTATACTTTCCTCCTCTCCACATACTCTACTATCTAGTGCCACTGGCCTTTTTGCTACGCCTCACATAAGATACTCTATGACCTACTTCTGTCCCAGATCTTTTCATTGGTTGTCTCACATGCCTTGTATATTCTCTCTCCTCCCGATTATCTCCTGGCTTCCTAGCTTTCAAGATTCAGTTCAAATATCCTTTTATAAAAGAGTCTTTTGCAAGTGCTTTCATTAGTAGCTTAGTGCCTTTCCTCTGAGACGTAACTACTATTTACTATCGTTATCTCTATCTACCTACTTCTATGTATGTATGTATATATGTGTCTCTCCATCCATCTGCCTGTCTATCCATCTACACACATCTGTCTGTCTATCTGTCTGTCTGTCTGTCTGTCTGTCTGTCTGTATCTATCTATCTATCTATCTATCTATCTATCTATCTATCTATCTATCATCTATCAACCTGTCTGCCCATCTATTTATTTTATCTATCTATATCTATCTATTTATCCATCCATTTAGCCACCCTCCTACCCATGCATGCATGCATGCGTGCATCCAGTCATCCATTTATGCAGGTCTCTCCATTTGTCTGTTTCTATCTATTTATCTTGTATATAGGTAGTTGTTTTCAGGCTGTCTCCTCCACTAGATGTGAGCTCCTTGAGAGCTGGGATGGTTTTTATGCCTTTCTTTGTATTACTAGATCTTAACACAGTGCCTGGTGTGTAGTAGTAAATGCTGAATAATTGTTTGCTGATTGACTAACTGCCATTTAGACAGGAAGAAAACAGCAGGGAGGTCAGACATGACAAGGGGCTGGTGCACAACATAGTGGGATAAAACTCGAGGGGTGATGGTAGACCGATATAGGAAATGTTCTGGGGACAATAAATAAACTGTCTTAGCTAGAGTGGGGGCATTCAGTTAAGGTAGCAATAGAAGAGAAGACTGGGCAGATAGGCTGGGTGAGATCAGACTATTTGCTGTTTCATTCATCCGTCCATTCAACAAATATTTGAGTGCCAAACTAAACTACCGTCATTGAGCAATTTCTAAAATTTGAGAAAATGCCCCCCAATAACTTCTATTAACCTTTAATTACCAATTTGCTGAGAGATAATATGGAAAAGGAGAATGACTGGCATGCTCCTGCTCATTCCCCATTCCATGGCTGGGCATATTTAAGAAATAAGCACATTTTAAAATCCAAAGACTATTTAGATTTTGTTCCTTGGTTTGGATCCCCACAGCCTCGTACTCCTTTAACTGGGGGAAACAGGCCAGATCTGACAGTGATATTTATCTCTGTTACTCCCACACCTCAAGGGAAATATGTTTATTAATGTGCCACTTCCCTTGATAAATTACTAAATAGAAAGAAAAGCCTTGTACTCATTTCTCGCTGCTTCTCTCATGATTTATGTCCCCAGGGCTGGCTCAGCCATTGGTCCCTATTAATTTGTGGAGGGAAACCATTCCTAATACCCAGCAGCAGCAGCCTGGGTTTTATTGGCGCAACCTGACAGTTCTTTTTTTCCACTTGGTCCTGGGCTGGAAGAGCCCGGACTCCCTGAAAATACTGAGTAATATGTATTTTAGTAGCACCTTAATTCAAAAGTGGGTTGTCAGCTCACAATTATATACTCTTTAAGGTTTATCAGAGACTTTCCTGAAAGCAATCCTGTGAGATAGGTAGTATATTTTTATTTTACAGTTGGGGAAACTGAGGCTCAGAGAAATTAAGTGACTTGCCCCAGACTTGTATTCTTTTTAAATGGAAAAAAAAAGAGTCCATGAAAACCTCTAGATTCCAAGCTTGTACTTTTAAAAATCACATCACTGTTAAGAATTAAGAAAAAACAAGTTGGGAAGCTAGGAGTTGACCACAAAGTCAATCAATAAACAGTTATGGACCCCATGTTCTGAACCCCTAGATCAGGGGCAGCTAAGTGGCTCCATGAATAGAGAGCCAGACTTAGAATCCAGGAGGTCCTGGGTTTAAATCTGATCTCAGGTACTTCCTAGGCAAGTCTCTTAACACCTATTGCCTGACTCTTATCACTCTTCTCCCCCCCCCCCCTTAAGAAAACAAACTCTTACCTTCCATCTTAGAATCAATACTGTGCATTGGTTCTAAGGCAGAAGAGCAGTAAAGGGTAGGCAGTGGGGGTTAAGTGACTTGCTCAAGGTAATCCAGCTAGAAAGTGTCTGAGACCAGATTTGAACCTAGGACCTTTAGGCCTGGCTCTCATTCCACTGAGCCACCCAGCTGCCCCCCTCTTACCACTCTTCTGTCTTGGAACCACTATTCAGTATTTTACTAAGATGGGAGGTAAGGGTTTAAGAAAAAAGAGACTCCTGGATTAGATGATCCTTAAGATCCTTTAGTCATAAAACAATATAATTCCAAGTTTAAAGAGTTTTTAAAGTGCTAATTAAAGTTCTTTACCATGCCTCTGAGCCAGGTATAATGATTCCCATTTTCCAAATGGAGAATTTGAGTCAGATAGTTTGGTCAGACCTATGAAAGACGAAGCATCAGGATCAGGTATTTAAATGGATGGCTCTACATGAATGCTAGGAGTGAAATCCCCTGGAACCTCATACGCTCTCTCCTGGGCCAAAGTCTGGCCTTCCAGGGAATGGGAACAGATTCCAGCCTGAGACAGACCTCCTGGCAAGAAGATATCCACCCCAGCAGAGCTGCCTTGGAGCCCCGAGGAGTCCTTCCCTACTCACTTGTTAGTTATGCCCACTCTAAATATACGATGCTTCCAGAAATATGTCTTTATTTATTAAATGACCAGAAGAGCAGTTCAGGATGTACACCCAGGATATCCCTTTGGCTAACGCTCTGGGCTCCAACCCAGGTAGTGTCTGTAGGCATTCTGCCAAGCTGGCACCCTGAGCTGCTGTTCAATATAGATCCCAACTTGCTCCCCCCCAAAAAACCCTTACTTTCTGTCTCAGTAACAACTCTAAAACTGTCTAGGCAAATGAAGTTAAGAGATCTGTGCAGAGTCACAAGCCTGGAAATATCTGAGGCACGTTTGGAACCCAGGACCCTCCCCCCCCCATCTCTAGATATGGCTCTCCTCCCACTGTGCCACCTAGCTGCCCCCGACTTACTCTCTTGCTGTTCTCTTTCTCGTCCCCCAAAAGATGGTGACAACTGCCAAATGCTAGTTAACTGAGCATCCTGATTAGCTGGGCTCTGGTTAATCATAGCTGCCTTAAGTCCAGTCATTCAGTGACTACTTATTAGCCACTTGACTACTTTCTAGGAACTGTGCTGGGTTGGGAATTCAAAGAAAGGCAAACATCTGTCCCTGCCCTCAATCACATTCAACTGGGGGGAGCCACGAGCAAATAACGATGTGTAGACAAGTTGCACCCAGAGAGAAGGGAAGGCAATCTCCTGAGGGAGCTCTGACTGCCAGAAGTGAGGGAGGAACCTTTGATCCCATCTAGTGTCACTCTGGCATCTCATCCATGAGGAATCCAAGTCCCTAATCACCTAGTAACTTGCCTAGCACCACAAGGCTAGTCAGCTACAGCAGTTTCATTCTATTGGCCAGTTCGCTTGCCCCCTGTTAAATATTTTCCCAGGCACACACTGCAGACTCACCTGGGCATATAATCTGAAAAATCACTCACTCACCCTCTTTGAATTGGCCCCATCACCACATTTACTATCCCAGGACCTGTCCTATAAATACTCATTCTACCCTATGGTTCTCCATTCAATGGCCTGAGCTAATAAAACACCCCAAAGATACTTAGCATGTTCCATCTGCAGCCAATCTCGATACTGAGGGAAAAGGAAAACAGTGAACGAGGGCACAGAAAAATGAATTTGGATTGAAAGGAGGTGAGTTCACATCCTGCTCTGCTACGGACTACTTATATAACTTTGGACCAATTACCTTTCTCTGCCTCAGTTTCTTTTTCTCTCCAAAGAGACAGATTATGTGATCTTCCTCAAGTCCCTTCAGTTCTAGGTTTCATATTCTCTTCCATATCTACAACCTAGAATCTTTTATTATCTTATCTTATGATTTAGTATCAACTTCTGAGATAGAAGAGCAGCAAGGGCTAAATTAATCAAGGTTATGTGACTTGCCCAGGATTCCTCAGCTAGGAAGTGTCTGAGGCTAGATTTGATCCCAGGTCATGTTGAGAGACCCCAGATCTAGCTCTCTATCCACTGAGTCACCTCATTGCTCCTAGCTATGATCTTAGGCAACTTATTTTTTAACTCTCTGATCCCCTGATTTCCTTTAGATGTGTCTTCGAACGCCAGAGTCATAAAACATTACAGAGAGGAAGAACCTTAGAACTCTTCTGATGCACACTCCTCATTTTCCTACTGAAGATGAAGGAATTCCGGTGACTTGCTGAAGTTATAAAGGGAGCTTAGCTTCCTTTCAGCCAAGGCTAGCTTGATTTACCTGGCTGCAGTGGGGTACCTGGGTAGCCACTTTCTCTGGCTGTGCAATGCCTTTCTCTACAGTGTGATCAATGTAATTGGTTTCTGAAAAATCCCCTGGAACAGCATGCCAAATAAAGAACCATATTAGTATTGATGTGACATCCTGAGTCGAATTAGTGTCAATATGACAATGAAATATATGACTCGGAGGAAATATGGGATGTAAACAGACAACATTTCAAATGGAAACATTTCAATCTTATGGATTGGTGGGGGTGGAGAAGTGCTGCCGTGCTTGTTAAAACACCAATATTCAACAGCATAATATAAGGAAATTCCATTTTAGGGCCCTGATGACAAACTGCAAATACTCTGTTCTCCAGAGAACCACTCGGTGGAATTATCACCTTGGATTACCTGTCTGATTATCTATTACCTTTATAATGTAGCTTTACTCATAGTCTTCTTACCATAAATCATGACCTTTTACCGCATGGAGAACATTTGCCTTATCCAGCTACCGAAAGACTAGAGGTACTAGGAGAAAGGTTAGCTTTCAATGAAATTACTGTAAATAACCTTTATTATTACACAACTAAAAATGGGTATACAACTAAAATCCTGCCTTCCATGCCCTAAGGAAGAATTAGGGGGTTTGCTTATGGAATTTCATGACAGATTTTTCCATTGGTCTCCCCCACCATCCCACCTTCCCTCCACTCTGCTTTCACTATATTATACCTCTGCTCAAGAACATACAGTGACTCTCTACTGCTCATCAGAAAAAAAATCCAAACTCTACAGAATCAAGGCTTTCTATAATTTAGGTCCAGGCATTACATTATTTCTCACTAATAACCGTTTAAAGAAGAAGCCTTTAATAAGCACTCACTCTATGCCAGACATCGAGACTAGAAAGACAGGAAGTAAAAAGACCGTACCCTTAAAGCAGTTTCCATTCTATAGGTTGTCGTTCAATCATTTCAGTCATGTCTGACCCTTTGTAATCCCATTGGAGGTTTTCCTGGCAAAGATACTGGAGTAGTTTGCCATTTTTTCTCCAGTTCATTTCACAGGATGGAAAACTGAGGCAAACAGGGCAAAGTGACTAGCCCAGAGTTTCACAGCTCCAAATTTGAACTCAGGTCTTTTTGACACCAAGCCTGGCACTCTATCCATGAGTCACATCACTGCCCCTAGCTATGATCATAGGCAACTTATTTTTAACTCTCTGATCTTCAGTTCTTTCATCTTTAAAAGGGGAATTACAATCATAGCACTACCTACATTTGAGGATTATCATCACTATGCTACATAAATATGACATTCTTAATATGGTTCTTACAGACTCAGCCTTTGGAGCTAGAAGAGACTTTGAATATCATCTAATCCAGGGTTTTTAACCTTTTCTGTGTCACAGACCCCTTAATGTTTTTAAATACATAAAAGAGAACATATTGGATTGCAAAGTGTGCAGGTGGAAAATCTGCCACACCTGAGCTACATTTGCAGCATCCTTTAAAGTTCCATCCTCATTTTCCATACAGAGGCTTGGGAGATAAATTTGGCTGAGACCTACGTGGGGCTCTTTTGGAGCTTGGGTTTTTTGGTAAAGCATGGCAGGTGTGGGTCTCTGGCTCTGTGCTCTGCTCACTTGGCTGAATTAACCCCTTTCTTACTCACTTTATTATTATTAAATCCTATGTAATAAATATTTTTGAGTATTTATTCATTTTTAATCTCATAAAAGGAAACCAATTATATTGCAATAGTTATTGAAATAATTAAAAAAACCAAGTTCATGGATTCCAGGTTAAGAACTTCTGGTTTAATACAATCACTCTAAGTTATAGATCTGAAGAGTCTGGACCAGAGATGCTTAGTGATTTGTTCAATGTCACACAGCTAGCAAGTGTCAGAGCTGAGGTCTTAATTGCCATCTTCCCTTCTATTAGCTTTTTCTTAAAAAAAAAAAAAAAACCCTTACTTTCTGCTTCAGCATCAAACAAATATCAATTCTAAGGCAAAAGAGCTGTAAAGGTTAGGCAAATGGGGTTAAATGACTTGCTCAGGGCCACACGACTGGGAAGTGTCTGAGGCTAGATTTGAAGTCAGGATGTCCCATCTCTAGACCTTGGTGCGCTATCCACTGAGTCACCTAACTGCCCCCTATTAACTTCTTAAGGTCAGGAACCCCATCTTATAGTTCTCTTAGTGAACAACACAGGTCTGGGCACACAAAGGGTGCTTAAGAAAAATATGTTAAATTTTACTGAACTTGTTTTCTCATTTTATAGCTCTGGGTTTTTCTTAATTCACATTGCTCACCCAAATACTTTTCCATATCATGTCTCTGTGACAGCTTATATTATTTTCACTTTGTAAGGTTTCAGGAAAAATTGACTCAGTGGAAAAAAACAGTTCATTTCCTTTAAGTAAGCAGGAATAAAATTTCCAAGGAGAGAACACCCACAGAGCAGTACAGTTGTGACTAGCAAATAGGACCGAGGAACACAGGACTATAGAACATTAAGAGTTGGATTCTAAATTCTCTAAATCACCTAGACTAAATGCTTCAGTTTAAAGATGAGGAAAATGAGCCCCAGACAGGACAGGTGTTTGAAGGGCTGTCTGAAATCATCTGGGCAGCTCTACAGGACCAAATGGATCCCAATTCATGCTTAGAAGTTACAGGAAGGAAGAGGTAGACTCAAAATAAGCAAGTTCAAAACTCGAGATGTTTATGTTGTCTGTTGATGAATTTCTTGTTGACAGAAATATTCAAGCAAAGTTGCTATAGACGGGATCTCTATTTAGGGTATGAATTTGGAGTCGATGACTTTGGGTTCTTTTTTCCAATTTGAAGATTCTGTGACTAAGACTCCCAGATAAAGTGACTTGTCTAAGGTAACTAGAAGAGGCCTAGAACCAGAATCCAAGTCTCCTTTTTCCCAGGCTCCTGCTTTGTCTCCTCTTCCCTACATATGTCAGTGTCTTAGTTTCAGGTTTTTTTAGTTGTTTTTGCATATATTCATGAATAATATATAAATGTGCAAATAAAACAAAAAAATGTAGCATTTATTTTTTTAAAGCGGAAGAAAATGTCCTGATCACAATTTCAATTGTAAAAATTTATGTTCTCATTAGGACAGATGCCTCTATTGCTTATTTTTCTGACTCAACAACAACTAAAGGAAAAGGTTTTGTTTATGAACAATGAAAGAGTTACAGCCTTTCAATGAAATGGCTAGAAAAAACTAGTCAATTTCTTAATCTTTGCAAATATGCAATAGCCCCACACTGAAATTTAATGAGATTTCATAATACTTCAACGAGTTAATTTAGCAGTGGCATAGAGATGGGGGGTGAGGAAGGGGCATAAGGCTAAAACAAACCAAAGAGCCATTGTAAGGTAACATGGTATAGTGGATAGAGAGATGGACCAGAAGTTAGGAAGACCTGAGTTCAAGTCCTGTCTCTGACCATACTGGCTTTGGGACTATGGACAAGACACTCAGGGATCAAGGAGGGGCCCTCTAAAGTTTTAAATTCCAAAGAAGATTGCCTACATTGCCAGAGGAAATTTCTTCATCTGGGACTTTCCTCTGCCATTGAAAACACAGGTCTAGCTTCTATTCCTGTCCCTTAAATGAGAAAGGAGGGCTGCCCATAATTGGGTAAAAAGGAAGGGAGTAGACATTGTCCTTTCCTGCATCTTCTGTCTTTGAAATAATGGCATTGCCAAAAGCATTTCTACTCTTGCCTAACAGGTCTCTGAATCATTATTAGTCCCATTCTAGACCCATCCCAAGCTGACATCTGCTTTTTTTTTGGCACCATTTTCTTTCTATTTTTCACCATGACAGGGTCTTTTTCTCTTGTGTTGTATGATTCTTATAATAAATCATGTGGCCAGTTTATCATCATCATCATCATCATCATTATAGTTATTATTATCATCTGCAAAATGGGAATAATCATAGCTTTGCCTCCTAGGGTTTTTCTGAGGATCAAATGAGATAATGATTGTAAAGTACTTAGCATAGTACGCTCCATATAAAGTAGTAGTAGCAGTAGTAGCAGCAGCAGTGGTAGTAGTAATAGTAGGTAGTAGTAATAGTAGGTAGTGGTGGTGGTGGTGGTAGTAGTAGTAGTAGTAGTAATAGTGGTAGTAGCAGTGGTAGTAGCAGTGGTAGCAGTAATAATAGTAATACTAGTAGTAGTAGTGGTAGGTAGTGGTAGATAATGGTAGTAGTAGTAGCAGTAGTGGTAGACAGTGGTTGCAGTAGCAGCAGTGGTAGTAATGGTGATAGTAGTAGTAGTAGTAGCAGCAGCAATGGTAGTGGTAGTAGTAGTAACAGTGGTAGTAATAGTGGTGGTAGCAGTGGTAGTTGTAGTAGCAGCAGTAGTGGCAGGATAGTAGTAGTAGTGGCAGTGGTAGTAATGGGAGTGGGAGTGGTAATAGTAGCAGCAGTAGTAGTAGTAGTGGCAGAGGTCGTGTTAACAGTAATAATAGTAGGAGTAATAATATTAGTAGTAGTGGTAGTGGTAGCTGTTGGGATGATCAAAATGAGCTAATGATTATAAAGTACTTTGCACAGTGCCTGGTTCATACTTTCAGAGCCAGTTTATCACCATCACCATCACCATCACCACCACCATCACCATCACCATCACCATCATCATCATCATCATCATCATCATCATCATCATCACTGTTTTTGGCTCTGGGACTGGAGCTACAACCCCCAGACTATGCTTCTCCTCTCCTCTGGATTCAAGGAACACTCCCTAAGTGAGACTTGCCTGGGCTCAGGTCCCACCTCTGAAGGGTCCTGCAGGCCTCTGGGACCTCTGGGGCAATGGTTTGACTCTCTGTGCCCCCGTCAGGTCTTCAGGAGCCAGTGCTGACCATGCCTTGGGGCAGGCTTAGCTGAAGAGCTCCCACTGATGACTGGACAGAAAGAACGTGCTAAAGCCCACGTGAGGGTATAGTTCATCCTGGCATGGAAGCTTGCTGATTTTCCTAGCTGGACACTCATGAGCCGTCCATTGGCTGACTCTCTCCCGGCTATTGCTGTCAGAAACTACAGTGAGCTGGTTGCGCCTGGGTCCTGACCTTAGCAGCTAAGCACCACTGTCTAGGATGGAGAACTTCTAGAAGCTGGGGAGGAATACATGCAATTTGCATAAGCCTGGTTCCTAAGGGCGCTGCAATTGATGGGGAGGCTTAGGGGAGAAGGCACGAGGAGAAAGTTTCATCATAAAACAAGTTTTCCAAAAGGGAAATAGTAAGTTCTTATATAGAACCTACTATGTGCCAGGCCCTGTACTAAGTTATCTCACTTGATCCTCACAAAAGTGCTAGTTTTATCTCTATTTTATAGTTGAAGAAACTGATGCAGATAGAGATCGAACAACTTGCTCAGGATCTCACAGCAAATAGGTGTCTGAGGTTGGATTTAAACTTAACAAAAGTAAAAATGACTGCTTCAGGGAGAAGGGAGGTGGTTCAGTGGATTGACAGTCAGTCAAGGAGACAAGAGGTCCTGAGTTCAAATGTGACCTTGGACACTTCCTAGCTGCGTGATCCTGGACAAGTCACATAACCCCCACTGCCCAGCCCTTACTGCTCTCCCACCTTGGAACCAACACAGAATATTGATTCTAAGACAAAAGGTGAGGGTTAAAAAAGGAAGTGATTATATATTTTATGCTATAATAGAAATGTAATATTATGATGAATTATTAAAGATGTCAGATATGGATTAGGGTAGCTAGGTGGCATAGTAGATAGAGTGCTAAAACTAGAATCAGCAAGACTCCTCTTCTTGAGCTCAGATCTAGCCTCTGAGAAAAGTTGTGTCACACTGGGCAAGTTACTTAACCCTGGTTGCCTCAATTTCCTCATCTACAAAATGAACTAGAAAAGAAAATGGCTAACTATTCTAGTGTCTTTGCCAAGAAAACCCAAATGGGGTAATGAAGAGTCAGACAAGACAGAAAAAATGACAAAACAATAAAAAGGAAAGGATGCATTCTAACCATGGAATAGAATTAGTGATAGATTTTGTGTGTAGAAGACCTGGATTCAGGTTCAAATCCCACCATGGATGGGTCCTTATTGAGGGCTGTTGACCTTAGGGAAAAATTAATCAAGTGCCACAATTGATGTGTCCATTTTTGATAAATGTGTTGCTATGTGAGAGCAATTACAAATCCCTAATTCTTGGGACCTCAGTTTCCTATCTGTTTAACCAAGTGGCTGGACTAGAGAACTTCCAGTCCTAAATCTATGATCATCCCTTATCACTCTACCTTTCAGGGATGCTCCACTGTAATATATTTGTGACACCCACAGATTGAGTAGTCTCAAAGATCAAGTGTTAGGACACTAGAAGCAGGATCCCTGAATTTAGAATCTGTTACTGACTTTGTAACTTTGAGCAAGTAATTTCCATCATTAAGCACCCACTGTGTGCCAGGTGCTGAGTAGGAGCTGCAGATACAAAGATAAAAGTGAGCCAGTCTCTGAATTCTAGAGGGGGATGCATGTTCGATGATGAGTGAACAGGAGATATATTCAAGATAACTGCCAACACGAACACTATATACGGCAACGGAAATATTGTTTGAAGAATGACTTGTGTATGTCTACCTCTAGAGAAAGAACCGATAAATAGAAATAAGTAAGACATAGTTTTATGCAAACATCTAGGGTTTTTTTTTGTTTTGTTGTTGTTGAATGATGCCTTCTCTAATGGGAAAAGGAAAGGGAAGGAGTTACCTGGGTATTTTAATGCAACAAACAACAAATGAATTTAAATTGAAAAGGATAACTGCCAAGTCATTAGGTGGTAGTGGTGATAATAACTACTGGGGAATGAAAGGCTTCTCTGGGTCTCAATTTTCCCATTTCTAAAATGGAAATAATACACTATCTACATCCTAAGGCTACCCAGTATTGGCTCAAAACACTATATAATGTCAATGATGAGATATTATAGAACTGAAAAAATAATACCAAGGACTCCATTTATATAATGCTTGAAGTTTGGCAAAGAGCTTTACATGAATTGCCCATTTTAGTTTTCTGATGCCAATGTGGATAGAGTGTTATATTTATTGAATAAAATTTTATGTTCTATGATCTTAAGTTTAAAAATAGGTGAGTTGAACATTTTATTTGATGGGGAGTATGCACACAAATATATGCTCAGATATAAATATATATATCAAACTGCCTTTTATGTGTAGCACTAATTTTCCCCCAAGGTCTACAGTCCTCAATAAGATAAAGGCTTTTCATTCTTTTACTGAATCTTGAACCCCACACAGATCTTTGGCGACTTGGATTCCTTAGATCCAACTTCTTATTTGACAGATGATGGGCTCATTTGCCTTCCTGGGACCCCAGACAAGTCTCACAAAGCTATAACCTTCAGTGTCACAAAACCAAATGGTAACCGAAAGAGGCTCTTTAATGAATTCTGGTGTCACATGGAGCAACGAAAGGATTTGATTTCTTGGGAATTTGTGCAGAGATTAAGTGCTAAGGAAAATAAATGCTTTGTTGGGTCTGGCCAACACCAGATCTCTCCTCTGAGTGATTTTTATCACTTTCTGTGCGAGATCAGAAACCAGAGCAACATTGCTAATAAGTTTTCTTATTTTCTTCTGGGGAGAATCAAGGCATTTTCATTCTTTAGCATGAGATCAGAGACACAGAAATCTAGTCCAGTTGAAAACAAACCTGGAGGAATCAATGAAGGGGCTGCTGAATACAAATCTCTTTGGCTGATCTGTGAACAATATCCTCCAGGCACGGTAAAAGCAGGCACTGTGTGTGTGAAACCAATTAGGAAGGAAACTTTCAGTAGGTCCTTGTCCAAGCAACTGGAATTCAACTTGTTGATAATAGGATAATTTGTGGGAAAGAACGCATGGATTTATATGACAGAATCTAAAGGCTAGAGAGTCCCTCTAAAGGCCTTGTTGGTCAGGTTCATATCCTGCCTCTGAGCTGGAGGACTATATTTCAACCATTTCATCCCAAGTTCTATCTAATTTATCCTAAGCATCATCAACCTCTTTCAATGGCCTTATTCCAGTGTTTGACTCCTAAGAATCTCTTACAGACATCTAACCTGAACCCTTGATCATTTCTCTATCATTCCAAACTATATCAACTGACTCTATTTCTGTGAAAACAGGGGAGGAGAGGGACATAAAAACACTGGTCTATTAACAGGATTATAGTATCTACATCTCTTTCCCTCATTTTAGAGTTGTTAATGTTTTGGGCTACTAAAATCTGAGGACACTGGCAATTGACAATCAGTCAATCAAAATCTATTTATTAAGCACCTACTATGAGCTGGACGCTGTGCTAAGCACTAGGGAAACAGAGAAATATAAAAGACAGTTCATGTTCATGTTCCTGCTGCGAGGATGAGATGATATATTTTCTGATAATTGAATCCCTGAGATAAAAAAAAGGCCTGACATCCCACTTCCTCATTCACAGTGTGTTATGATCAGTGATTATAAAGCTTTAGCTCAAATCTGATTCCTTCATGGGGAACTCCTTCCACAAGGGATGCTAGTCTCCAATATTTTTCCCTTTTAGAAATTCCTTTAGGTTTTACTGTCTCTCTACTTTTGAATGAATGAATAAATATTATATGAAACAATTAATCAATAAATGCTTATTAAACACCTATGGCTTAATTAATTCAATTATTGCAAAAAGGTGGCTGCCCCCAAGCCTCACCCCTTCATATTAGAATTGCCATTTATAGCTACATTCTTTGTGGTGGCAAAAACTTGGAAAATGAAGGGGTGTCCCTCGATTGGGGAATGGCTGAATAAATTGTGGTATCTGATGATGATGGAATATTATTGTGCTGAAAGGAATAATGAACTGGAGGAATTCCACATTAACTGGAAAGACCTCCAGAAATTGATGCAGAGTGAAAGGAGCAGAACCAGGAGAACATTGTACACAGAGACTGATACACTGTGGCACAATCAAATGTAATGGACTTCTCTACTAGCAGCAATGCAATGACCCAGGACAATCCAAAGGAACTCATGAGAAAGAACATTATCCATGTCGAGAGAAAGAACTGTGGGAGTAGAAATGCAGAAGAAAACCATACAATTGACCACGTGGTTCAAGTGGGATATGATTGGGGTTTTGATGTTAAAGGATTTCTCTACTGCAAATATGAATAACATGGAAATAGGTTTTGAACAATGATACATGTATAAACCCAGTGGAATTGCTTGTCAGCTCCAGGAGTAGGGAGGGAAAAATCATGAATCATGTAACCATGTAAAATATTCTAAATAATTATTTTAATTTAAAAAGAATTGCCAGCTTCCTTTAAGGCTCAGTTTAGATATCACCTCTTACTTGAAGCTTTCTTGATTTCCCCAATTGTTAGTGCTTTCTCCTCCCTCCTGAAATTACCTTGCTTTTTCCTCCAGTAAAATGTGTAAGCTCTGTAGGGGCAGGAAATGATTTATTTTTATCTCTGTATCCCTAGAACCTAGTACATAGTTGTGGAATTGAATCACAATATTCAAATCCGGAAAGGACCTTAGATAATCAAGTCCAAATTATTTATTTTATTGATGAGGAAAATGAAGTTCAGGGAGAAGTGACCTTCTCGAAGTCCCATAATAGTCAACAAATATTTCTTAAATGCCTCCTATGTGCCAGGCACTGTACTGAATGCTTGAGATAAACTACAAAGAAAAACAAGCCCAATCCCTGCTCTCAAGGATACTTATATTCTAGGGCTAATTAAATAAAGCTAATTAGTGGGAAAACAGAACTGAACCAAGGTCCTGACTCCTAATCCATGGTTCTTTCTTCTATGCCACATAATGTACCTTATTAAGACAAATGAAGAAAACCAGCAAATCTTCAAACAATTCTGACCTTGGCCTTTGTTTACAATATGGCTGAGAGGATGGGTCTCAACTCCTATCTTCTGCTTGAAGCTTTTCCTAGTCCCCCCAGTTGCTACAACCTTCCCCTCTAAGTTACTTTCCATCTTTTCAGTATGTTTCATTTATTTGTTTGTAACATTTCAAATATTAAGATACTCAGCTAACTCCCTCCTACTTTCCCCCATTAAAAAAGGCATTATTTGACAAAGGGATATCTACATATATAAAACTATTTCTTACTTATTTCTATTCATCAGTTTTCTATGGAACGTGCAACTTGAATGTAACTATTTGTATATACGTTCCCTCCATTAGAAAGTAAGTTTCAGGAAGGCAGGGACTGCTTTTATCTTTCTTTGCAACTTTTATACTTAGTACGGTGCCTGGCAAATAGGAAGCCCTTAGTAACTCAGAAGTTCTTACCTGAGGGTGTCTATGAACTTGTTTCTGTAATATTTTGATTATTCTATTTCAATATCATTGTTTCCCACAAAATCCCTTGATATTTTATTTTATACATTTAAAAACATAATTCTGAAAAGGAGTCCCTGGGTTTCTCCAGACAGTCACAAGGTCCACGAAACCAGAAAAGCGAAGAATCTCTGCAATACATATTTGCCGAATAATTGATTGCTAATCAGAGAGCATCATGAGACAGTGTACAAGAAAGGAGATTATGTGGTACAGACTCTGAGGGTTACAGAAACATCCGAAACGGAGGACATCAGTGAGAGCTGGAGGGAGAAGGCATTCAGTTTCATAGAAGGACCTGAGAAAAGAATGGAGAGAGGAACAGAAAAGGCATGTGCAAGGGGGCAGTGAGTAGAAGTCTGGCTACCAAAGGGATCACACAAGGCTTCATTGCCCAGAAAGCCGTTGGTCAGGACCTCCTGCCTTGGTCCCTGGCTCTTGACCTGGCCACTGCTCAGAAACATGTGTACAGCACGGAGGAAGCCCAGATTCCCTTGCGAGATTTGTTTCGCTGCCAGTCCCCACATCTGCCCCAGTTGTGGTGCCAAGCAGGGGATCCCGGGGAGCCAAATGTCTTGGGTTTGATGGCAGGCTAGATCTGATAGGGAAAAGCCTGCATTTTGCATTGCCCTTGTCTGTCCTGCATCAGGGAGGCTGCCTGACAGGATTTCAGGCAGCTTCCTCCCTCCTTCTGCTTCTGTGCACCATTTTGCCAACCTGACTGCTAGGGATGTCACCGTTCTAGAGTCTTTAGATAAAGGGGGAGGAAACATTCCACTGCAAGGGCAGAGTGTGCCAAAAAGCATGCTCAACGAAGAAGGCAAAACATTTGGGGTTTAAAACACCAACTTCATTACTCACTGGTGGGGAAGCAGCATTTTTTCAATTCGAAAATATGTGGAATGTAAAAGGAGCCCTAATTTCCTCTTTCAAGACTCTATTGCTGGATGGTTTGAGGGCTCACCTCAACAAGCTGAGAGAATCTCAGATTAACATTATCAGTGCTGTATCACATTTTTATTCATTTGGTTACGCACTTCCCAATTACATTTTAACCTGCTCCCACAGCACTCAGTTTTGCAGGCCCCTAGGGGCTGGTGTTCATTGGGTTTGACACCTCTGCCCTAGACCATCTCAAGGCCCTTCCTTTGCTCTTTTTTAACCCCTTGTTTTCTGTCTTAGTAACAAGTCTAAGACAGAAGGGCAAGAAGGGCAAGGGCCAGGCAAATAGGGTTAAGTGTCTTGCCCAGGGTCATACAGTTAGGAAGTATCTGAGGCCAAATTTGAACTCAGGTCCTCCCAACTCCAGGCCCAGGGCTCTATCTACTGTGCTACCCAGCTTCCCCTACAACCCTCATTTTTTATCCCTATCCACCCCAAGTAGTAGGGTCATTTCTCCTTCCATTTGCAAGATGAGAAAAAACAGCGCCTTTAATTTTTAAGATTCCAAAGCTTACTATGATATTTCAGAAACCCTGATGGCAAATGTGCCCATTCCTAGGATTATTCCTTTAATAAAGTAAATGGTCATCCTTTAACTAATCCATCATATAAAAAAATATTGGGGCAACTAGGTGGTGAAGTGGATAGAGTGCTGGGCCTAGAGCCAGGAAGACTTAGCTTCCCAAGTTAGTTTCCAGCCTTAGACACTTACTAGCTGTGTGACCTTGGGCAAGTCCCTTAGCCTTGTTGGCCTTAATTCCTCATCTGTAAAATGAGCTGGACAAAGAAATGGCAAACTACTCCAATATTTGCAAAGAAAATCCCCAATGGGTTCATAAAAGTTGGACACAGATGAAAAAAGACTGCTAAATCATTAATAAATTGATTCATCAGTAGGTGAGGTGGTGGACAAAACAGGTGACAAGGTTTAGCAATGCCTGAGAATATAGAGTAGTGGTAAACTGAGTAAGGCAGGGCAAAAGCTCATCTTTCAGAGACCAAGGTTCCAGGGGTAGGTGTCTAAGTTCTGGTGGGAGGAAGAGGGTTGGAGTACAGGTGGCATGATGAGGAGATAGCTAGGCAGGGGCTGTCTCCCAAAATAAGGCAGTGCCTTGTAAACAGAAACCACATAATAAATATTTGTGTAATGAATAACTGGATAAATATAAAGTTTAGATCCATTAAATTTTTATGTGACTTTGAACAAATAGCACTTTTTCTCCTCAGTTTCTTTATTTGAAATATGTGGGGTTTGAGCTAGCACTCAGTCACCAGCAAAAGCCATGAGTGAAACCAAAGGAGAGCAAAATTGAGAAAGGCTTAATGAAACAAATAAAAATACAATACAACATAGATAATGTTCAGTTGTGGTTTTCTTAGTTACTATGCTGCCCACAGGGATCTATTTCTATTTGAATTGAGTCTCATTTGATTAGATGATCTCTAACGTTCCTCCCAGCTCTAGTAGTCAGTGGTTTTAGTCTTTTTTTTTTTTAAAGCACCAGCTGTCAGAGCTGGCTACTTCCTTCGCCAAAGGTTAGGTCCCCAAATTATTGCTCATTCACCAGGAGCAGAGGACTTCCAAAACAGGATCAGATGTTTGCCAAAACCACAGAAGCCGCTTTTCCTCATCTGGAATTCTCATGCATGGGAAGTTGAACAAGTTTTTGTCATCATGTTTAAAAAAAGAAGAGGGCCACAGTAGATTTGCCATTCCAAGGAAATGGGTTTTTTCCCTGATACTACTAGAGAGAAGTAGTTGTGGTGATACAGATTTTCAGGCAGAAAGACCGAGTTCAAATTCCACCTCTGCCAGTTATTATGTGGCATTGCTTAAGTAGCCTTAACTCTTGAATTCTCTGTTTTTCTCAATCATAAAATAGGTATTAGAATACTTGCTTTATGTACCTCATGAAATAATATATATACATTATTACACCAAAGTCAGTTATTATTATTAGTCATTGAATGATACAAGTTATCTCAAGAGGATTCTCTCCTACAGAAATAAGAAATTAGGAGAATTTCTGATAACATTTCCATATTTACATGGTTAAATATTTCTTTTGGCTTCTGTTTTATGATTGCTCATCAGTATATTCCATGCATCGCCTAAGTAAACCACAAAGGGAAAGGTGAGATCTCAAAGATCTGAACCCCAGTCTGGAGATCAGAAATTCCCAGGACTAGATCCTTTATTATGGGACAGCTAGGGACACAGTGCATCAAACAGTGGATCTGGAGTCAGGAAGACTTATCTTCCTGAGTTCAAGTCCAGTCTCAGAAACTTTGTAGCTGTGTGACCCTGGGCAAGTCACTTCATCCTCTTTACCTCAGTTTCTTCATCTGTAAAATGAGCTGGAGAAGGAAATGGCAAACCAGTTCATTATCTCTGCCAAGAACATGCCAAGTGGGGGTCACAAAGAGTTAGACACAACTGAAAAATGACTGAACAACAATGATCCTATATCATGTGACCAAAAGAAAGCCCTCCTGTGGTCTCATTTTTTTCATCTGTGAAAAGGAAAGAATGTTCTGAGTCCCTAATCCATGTGATGGGATGATAAAAATGGAAGGATCAGATGTGGTCAATGATTTATGCTCTGCTCCATACTTTGAGATTTAACTGGAGGTACCAAGTCTGATCCAATTAGAAGACATTCAGTAAGATTGCCTTTTATGGATTGTTTACAAGGGGCTTACACAATTTATTAATAGCCTTGATGTTTACATCTCTCCATTGGCTGATCTATTGGGTTCTCTTAACAAGAAGGGAAAAATCCCTTTTTTTCCTTCTAAGGAAAGCCATAAGGGGAACTAAAGGCACAGGAAGCCTTTATGAACACATTCTAAGGAATAATTGGTAACAACTAGCCCAGATTCCTCTCAACACAATTATGTTCAGGGGGCAAAAGAATAAGGCAAGAGACTAAGCTCTCATCTTTAGCTAAAAATTAGTGCAACTCACTTAAAACTCTTTGGGTTTCTGTTTCCTCACCTAAGAAGCAAAGGGACTGAGTTGGAATTCTATATAGGCTGGAGCTGGATAGGACCTTAGAGATCATCTAATCCAATCTCCAAATTTTACAGATGAGGGCAAGGAATCAGGAGATATTAAGTGACTTGCTTTAGGTCCCTTTGCTGGCTGAGGGGAGTCCCCACCAAACGATTCTTTAAAGGTCCTTCCATCTCTAGTATCCAATAATTCTATGGGTCCATAGAATCAACTGGGAATAGATAGTCTCTGAATTAGCACAGAATAGTCCGCATGAAGGAAATTCCAGAATAACTCCAAACTCTCCTAAGGTTCATTTCCAGCTAACCATCATGGTATATACAATAAGGCAACCAGGCTCAAATAGTCAAGAACTCAATGACTGAGGCTCTTCAGGCCTAGAGTCAATGTCAACATTAGGCCAATAACTCTTTCCTAGATAGTTTAGATCTTCCTCTGCCTGGAAGCAGGGGGCTGGACTGGATGACCTCATAGAGGTACTGTCCAACTCCAACATCCTGTGAATGGATCCAGGAGGTCACTAATATGGTTTTTTAAAGTGTGTCCCCAGTACTAAATGGAACTATTCATTGTCAATGGAAGGGTCTCTAAAGATCACGTTCTCTAAACTGAGCTAGGCAAAGGGGGCCAAACTTTGTCAAACATTGTAAATACTGAATTTAGTTTTCCAAGCAAGATAATTCTCTGCATCTTATATTTTCTTCTTCAAAATGGACATCACCAGGTTCCAACTTCATAGAGATGTCATGGGTAAACAACCAAACAGAGCCATCTATAAGTTTTATTTTTTAAAAGCAGATTAGCATGTATTCTTAAAAAATCAACAAAAATAGTGATTATAATTTGAATCAACAATGATAATCATGCTTCAAGCCCTTCTCTGGGATAACCAAAGAAGATATCTTTCCCACCTTTCCCACATCCAGGATATTGTCCTGGACTCAGTACTTACCATCCACTGGATTGAGGTAGTCATGGAGGTGGGGGGCACCTGTGGCTCCTCCGCCTTGCATCAAGAGGTCCCCATAAGGGCCTGGGTGGCTCGCCATGAGTGTCATCTGATGATAATAATCTGAAGGGTTTGCCCCTGGAGGGGGAAGGCCAAAGAGGCCTCTCTCTTTAAGGTGCTCGTGGGCCACTAGGGAAAGGAAGAAAGGAGGAAAGAGAGAAAACCAATCAGAATCTGACACTAATCTTATTTTTTTTCCCTCGAGTAGGGAAAAAAATGTCCACAGGGACTCAGTAGTCTCTATTCATTTCCTCCTCTCCATCCTATGCCTCCCTTTGAACTCTCTCAGCACTGTCCTCCCCCTCTCAAGCATCCAGTTCCCTGCTCTGCTGACGTTCCATATGGGGTGTGTTTCTGTCGATAAAGGAGATGGGGCCTGGGCCTCCACATTCCTCCATTTCCTCAAATTCATAAACAGTCTCTTGTTTGCTCCCTGCTCTCCCCACCCTCAGCCAACCAAGACTCCTGTAGAAACTGGGAGTTAGAGGGCTGTCAACATCAACATCCCAGCTGATTTGATTTTTAAAGAAAAAAGAAGAGGGAAAAAGAAGGCGCCGTGGAAGCCAGACGATTGTAGCCTGGTCAACGATAGCTATGTCTGAAAATGCAAGTAGAGACCTAATGCCGAGCGCTCGTTAAGTTTCTGGCTAGATAAAACCTTTCGCCTGCCAAAACTCATTATGGCCTCCTTCTCCACAGCTGAAGTTTTTCATTCCTGCTTTCCCTAGATCCTACAGTTCCTGGCTGACTAGGGATTGGGAGAAAAGGGCAAAGCCCTGTTTATCACGGCAGAATGATGGAATTTATATTAAAAAATATGGAGCCCAGCCTACCATTCTAACATTCTCTTCTGTGACTCCCCTAAACAACCTTCCACTCTAGCCAAGATTACACCAGATTCATCATTTTCTCCTCTTCTTCCTCATCATCATTATCAATACCATCATCATCAAAAAAGCATTTATTAAACACCAGCTGTGTGCCGAGCATCGTGCTAACCACCAGATAAACAAAGGCGGACAAAAGCATGGTCCTTGCCCTGAAGGAGCTATATTCTGATGGAGCAGGACAACATGCATCAAGTATGTAAACACAAGATACAACCAGATTCATGCAAAGTTGTCTCAGAGAAAAGGTACTAGCAAGGAAGGGCGAATAGGAAAGGCTTCCAGCAGAAGGTGGGATTTCAGTTGAGTGCTGAAGGAGTCTGGGGAACCTGGTGGTGATTGAAAAAGGGAGAGAATTCCAGGGGTGGGAGAAAGCCAGTGAGAATGCTTGGAGTCATGTGGGTGATTGTCTGAGGAATAGCAAGAGGGTCAATGTTGGGGGCTTTCAAGATGTAAGAGGACTCTAAAGATAGTGTTCTTGTTCAGTCAATTTCAGTCATGTCCAACTCTTCCTGATCCCATTTGGAGCTTTCTTGGCAGAGATACTGGAATGGTTTACCATTTCTTTCTCCAGCTCATTTTACAGATGAGGAAACTGAGGCAAAGAGGATGAAGTGACTTGCCCAGGCTCACACAGCTAGTTTGCCATTTTATTTTCTAGCTTATTTTACAGATGAGGAAACTCAGATAAATAGGATGAAGTGTCTTGCCCATTAGCACACCGTGCCTAAGGCCAGCTTTGAACTCAGGAAGAAGAATCTTCCTGACTCTATCTATCCACCAACCTGCTGACCAGTTACTATAAAAGTCTAGAGGAGGAGAGAGGAAAGCATGAATGCGAATGCTGGCACTGTAGGAGTGGAAAGAAAGAGTTGGTTGTGAGAAATTTTGTAGAGACTGAAACTGAAAGATATAGCCACAGACTAAACATAGGCAATGACTATCTAGCCATGTATAGATGGAATAAGGACAAAGACAGGGACTTGTGCTTTCAGTGATGCAGGGCGCTCCCACATTAGGATATTCTGTAGACTCCCACATTAGAATAATCTAATTATGCTAAGGAAAAGGACCCAGAACAGAGCCTTGGATATAACCTTGCACAGGAAGAGGTATGGTATAGATGGAGAACTATCAAAGGGGGCTGAGAAGGATGGACTAGGCAGGTAAGAAGAGAACCAGGAGAGAGAAGTGTCATGAAAGCTCAGGGAAAATATAGAAGGAGTAGGTAGGTGGTTCAGTGGATAGAGAACCAGGCCTAGAGATAGGGGGGACTTGGGTTCAAATCAGGCTTCAGACACTTCCTGGGCAAGTCATTTAAGCCCCCCTGATTAACCCTTACCACTCTTCTGCCTTGAAATCAATATACAGTATTGATTCCAAGACAGAAGGGAAGGGTTTAAAAACAAAAGGGAAGTCATTGGTGAGAGTAGTTTAATCAAATGATGAGACTGGATGACACATTGGAAAAGGCTGAGAAGTGAGTGCGAGGGAAGAAGGTTGAGGCAACAATTACAGCCAGCTTCTTTGAGGAGTCAAAGGAGAAATGATTTGAGGGGATGGCAGGCTATTGGAATAGACAACCATGTACACCAGAAAATGCAGTAGATTTTGGAGTCAGGGAACCTTGGGTGGAATTCCATTGAATCAATCAATCAGTAAGAATTTATTCATTGCCTACTGTGTGCTAGTTCTGGCGCATGCTACCTATGTGATTCTGGGCAAATCAATTAATATTTCAAGGCTTCTGTTTCTATAGCTATAAAATAAAAGAGTTGAAATAAAAAGTCTTAGGCTCTTTCAAGCTATAAATAGAATTAATTTAGAATATTCCTTCATCATAGTCAGAAGAAAAGTCAGTCTAGGTCCTATCTGTGTCTAAACTGACCATGAATTGTGAATTAGGAAGCAAACTGTTCATTGTCAATTGAAAAGGAAAAAAAGTGATTGGGCTACTAATATTCTTCCTACCCCAGAAGGAAATTATGATGATTCTGTTCCTCCCCCCAGAATTTAGCCTCACTACTCACCCTCAGCTGGGCTGAGGCCTCGCGCTGCTGAAATCATAGACAAGGTAGGACTGCTGTGCATGGAGCGGAGGTAGTGTTCCATGTGAGGGTTCACGTATGGGTGAGGGGGGTTGAAAGGCGACTCTCCAGGACCTGCCGGATGCGGTGAAAGCCGGATGAGGGAGATATCAGAGATGACCGGGCTGCCGCTCAGAGTAGGAGGCCTGTAGGAAGACAAGACAAAAAAAGAAAATGTGTAAGAAAGTACTGTCTAGGAATATGGGGGGGCTGAGGAAAGAGATAGGTGTCCCCCCACTATGAGAAGACCTGAGGTAGAGCCATCCAATGTCACAAAACTTGTGGTTCAAAGGCTGATTATTTTCTCTTAAAAAGGATGATGGGATCATTGATTTAGAGTTAGAAGGAACCTTAAAAGTCACTGAGATTCACTTTACAAAGGAGGTAACTGAGGCCCAAAGACACTGATTAACTCACCCAGGGTCAAACAATTAGTAGGTTTCTGATGTAAGGTTCCAGTCTTGGTCTTCCTTACCCCACATCCAGCGGACTATCTACTACTCTAGGCTGCTCTCAGTATATGCCATGATTCTTCCTGGCTCTGAATGTGAGAGGTGAGCAAACGCGAGAGCTGCATCTCTACTTTACAAGGACTTTGCTAAAGGGTTCCAGTAAATAATACTGATGTTTCCCTTCACCTCTGTCCACCATTAGTAGCCCAGGTCCAGTGAGCTGCTTCTCCAGTAGAGGGGATGAGCTTCAATGAGCATCCACATTTATTTGCCAGTTCCTCTTAATGAGAAAACCACCAGGATGAGACATTCCAGACTTTGTCCATTCGAGTTTTGAAGTTGCAATTATTGTATCCTTCATAACAAATGCTAAAAGCTCTCTTAGTGCTTTCAAGTGTTAGCTTATAGATCAAACTAATAGATGTTCCACTGGAAGGTGAAGAAGCTTCAAGTTTCAAATGCTAGGAGCCTTTCTTTACTGAAGACTTTAAGAAATGATTGAGGGTGGCTGGGTAGTACAGTGGATAGAGAGCCAGGCCTGGAGAGGGGAGGTCCTGGGTTCAAATTTGGCCTCAGATACTTTGTAACTGTATGACACTAGGCAACATATGACACAACCCCAATTGTCTAGCCATTGCTGCTCTTCTGTCTTGGAATCGATACTTAGTATCAATTCTAAGATAAGTGGGAAGGAAGGAAGGAAGGAAGGAAGGAAGGAAGGAAGGAAGGAAGGAAGGAAGGAAGGAAGGAAGGAAGGAAGGAAGGAAGGAAGAAAAAATGGAAGGAAGGAAGAAAGGAAGGAAGGAAGGATCTCTGAAGGATCTCTGGAACTCTAATGTGAAGACAATGGAAAGAATTTTTGATTTTGAAAAATTCAACTTGCATATATATCTTTTCTCTAGGAAGCAGTCTAGGTACCATAATTAATAATGATGAAGATGATGATAATGATGATGATAATAATAATAACTAGCCTTTATATCATCCTTTATGGTTTACAAAGTATGAATATTTTATCCCCAAATCACCCCTGGGTAAGTTTGCTATTATTATCTCTATTTTACAGATGAGGAAATTGAAGCAGAGAGGTTAATTCTTTGCCCATGATCACAAAGTCAAGGGACCATTCAAACTTGAACTCAAGTCTTCCTGACTAGGTACCCCTCGCTGCCTCTAATTCATGGCCTTTTATCTCACACATACACATACACACACACACACACACACACACACACACACACACACACACACACACACACACCTTAGTGAAAAGAGTGATGGCTTTAGCCCTGGGTTTGAATACCTGGTTCTGACATTACTAGTTGTGTGGGTCTGTCTGGTCAAGACACTTAAACTCTTTAAGCTTCAAGGATCATCATAGGTAGACTATCTGCTTCCCATGGCTATCTGTGAACTCAACGCAATTGAATGTAAATAGGGGTTATCACTAGTACTCTGTAAGCCTTATATGTCACAGGCACACATGAAAAAAAGTCCTCCCCACAACTTCGTGCTCAATATGGGCTACGTATTTGAAGGTCGAAACATGCCATAGTGAGGGAGGAGGAGGGAAGAACTAGGGACTAGATGAGGATCAGCAGTGATAACAATAACTGGTTTAAGTCATGGCATTTAGCAGTTATTATCTAAATTCAATACTGAACAAACTAGGCTTGTCATTCACTGAAAACCAGTACCCCAGGGAAAGATATGCAGGTGTGAAGTGCTCTGGTTCATCTAAAATTCCTCTCCAAGAATGCAATAATCTGTGGATGGTCTCGGTGACCAGACCACACAGATACGTTCTTTCATAGTATATACAAAGATATTGACCTTTCAAGTAGGCAGAATGACAGGTGACAGGGAAGAGTTGATACCATTAAAATTTGGATTGTAACCTATGGAGGTTCACCATTGGTTATTCATTCCCTTGGATTCTTCTCATATACTTTTTCTCTTATAAAGTGGGGCCAACATATTCCTTGTTTCTTTTTTCTTTTCTTTTTTTTTAAATTTTATTAAAAAAAAAACCCTTACCTTCCTTCTTGGAATCAATACTGTGTATTGGTTCCAAGGTAGAAGAGCGATAAGGGCTAGGCAATGGGGGTCAAGTGACTTGCCCAGGGTCACACAGCTAGGGAGTGTCTGAGGCCAGATTTGAACCCAGGATCTCCCATCTCTAGGCCTGGTTCTCAATCCACTGAGCTACCCAGCTGCCCATATTCCTTGTTTCTCAGGCCACTTCCAAACTATGTTCCACCACTATCACTAAATACTACTCTCTTGCTTCCTATTCCTGTCATTTGCAAACCTTCTCATTTATCTCCCCATTCACTCCTTGATTTTTAACCCTCACTCTCCATCTTAGAAACAACTCTAAAACAGAAGGGCAAGGACTAGGCAAACAGGATTAAGTGACCTGTACAGGGTCACACAGGTAGGACATGTCTGAGGCCAAATCTGAACCCAGGCCCCCTCGATCCACTGTGCCATGTAACTTTTTCCTTGTTTTTATTTTTTGCACTGGGCTTAACATTTTATTTGACAGTCTTTACCCTGCCATTATCCTCAGAGACACCAATACCCAAATAGATGATGCTTCTAATATCACATCATCCTATTGTCTTGAATTCCTCAGCTTCTATGACTTCCACTTCCACTCAGCTTTCAGCTACCAACCAGGAAAGTCCCATCTTAGACCTCTTCTCTTGGAACTTTTCTTTCTCCAAGATCCCCAAACTCTAAATTCCCTTTGATCCCAAGATCTAGTTCATATTTCTAATGGATGAATATTTCTACCTACATGGTAAACTCATAAAACTGTATATGTAAAATTGAACTCATCTTTTCCACTAAACTCACCCCTTCTATGACTATTTTTCTCCCTCTCTTAATCATATCTCTATCATCCCCAGGTTCCAGGCTTATAACCTTGAAGTTCTATTTGACTGGGTACCTGATAAAGAAAAGGAAGGGCATAAAAACGGAAAGAGGAATTGGTGAAAACAAAACGTACTTGATATACTTTTTTTTTTTTGGCTGAAGGTGGCACCCTCTTTCTGGGATTTGCTGAAGAAGATGATATTAACACTTTTCAGTAGCATGTTTATTTTGAGAAAACTTAAAGGAGAAATAATGGCTGCTATCATGTAGAAGGGAAAACAGAATTATTTTGTGTGATTTCTGAAGGCAGAATCACAAAGGCTTGAAGGCAGATCTCAATGGATTAAGGTGGTCTTCAGCTCAATCTAAAAAGGGGGAAAGTAGGAACAGGAAGTGGATCTACACTTTCATTGGAATAAGGAATTCCTGGATGAGAAAATAGTTGTAGAACTAATGTACTGGCATCATATCTTTAATTTATAGTCTTAGAGAGTACCTAAAGCATAAAACACATGGGCTCTACATGGCCCATGACACTCTTAAGTGCAACCAGAACTAGAAAAAATGTATAAGAGATCCTATCTGATTTTAATGTGTTGAGGTATTAATTATAAAAAAGAAGTACATAAACATGTGGTTTTCTAAGTCAATATGTGGTCTTCAGGGATCCTTATGTACAGTTTAGTGGCTCCTCCTTCCTCCTAGCCCCTTTTTATATTTTGAGTTTGACACCACTGACCTAGAGCACTGAAAAGTTAAAGAGATTTGCTCAGGGCCCCAGAGCCAGTGTCAGAGATGGGATCTGAACCCGGGTCCTCCTGGCTTAAAGACCACCACACATCACTATCCTTCTCTTAAGATAACAAATTAGAGATATCAAAAATGAGACTGTTATGGCTCATGAGAAAATAAATTCCCTATCTCTAGAGGTTTTCAAGTAAAGACTAGATGGTCAACTAACTACCAGAGGTGTTATAAAGAAGATTCCTGCAAGGTGTGGGAGTGTGGAGTAGATCACCTTTATTTAAGATCTTCCAACTCTATGGTTCTACGAGTTCTTTCGCCAGTATTGGGAGAGGGTTGGCATTGATCAATTCACAATCTCCTCGTTTTCCTTGTGACCATGGTCCTGTGTTTGTGAGATAGTTGGCTGGGATCTGGGGTGCAATCTGTGGCTATGGAACAGAGCAGAACTAAGTGGGCCACACAAGAATCAAACCCATGAATGTTGGTCTCTTTAGCCCAGGGCTCTAACCAATAGCACTCACCAACCACAGAAGAGCTTTCGCATGACAAGCTGATGATTACATGGTGATTTAAAGCCACCTAACCTCAGTCTGTGTTACTCTAAAGCCCTGGAATTTCATAGATGACTCAGGCCCTTCCCAGATGACCCATTTTAAAATGGGATGGCCTGGAATGGAGTGAAGTGAGTTCATGGCACCACCCTGACTGTAGTGAGGATCCCAGGGATAGAGCCTGCCACTGACAGCACAACCAGAGACCAGACTTCCTGAAGCTGTTTGCCTCTGGGCCTCTGACAAGGCAGTATGGAAAGCCATCAATTCATGAGGCCAAGGGGAAGAGGCAGGGAGGGAGTCAGAGTCTACATTATGGACTGGTTGGGGATTTTGTTTCTCCATCAACACAACTCCATGTGGAAAAAATGAAGTTGGCTCTTTTCTCTTCCTCTTGCCTCCTCTCCAATGCTGTCATTAAGAAAACAGTTAGCTAATTTTTCTCCTAATGAAGACTTTGTAGAAATGCTTTTCTTTCATGGAGCTCCTTAGTCTCAAGCCTGCTTGGTCTAGGAGTCTGTTGTCAGAGCTGGCTTTGTGCCTAGAATCACAAGATCAAAAGATCTCAGAACTGAAGTCATCTAGTCCAGCCCCCTATCCAAAATGTGAATGTGCTGTAATCGAGACATTGAAGATGGGACCTGGAAATTGGGAAGATCTGAGTTTGAATTCCACTTTATCCTTTTACTTGCTCTAGGGTCCCTGAGCAAGTCACTTAAATGTTCTAAGACTCAGTTTCCTTTCTCTGTAAAATAGGGATAATAACAGAACTTGATATGGTTGTTATAAGTTTGAAATGACATAAGATGGCTTTCAAAGTTCCTCGGTTCCTTTATAAGTGCTACATAATGTTAGCTACTGTTATAGCATCCCTAATAAATAGTCATTAACTTGCACAGATAGATAAAATCAGAGATGTCAAACTCATCGTTCTTGGGATACAGCCTTGTAAAACGCCTGAATGCTGCCTTAGCCAGATTAGAATATCACTGGGAACTGTTTAACAAAATAAGTAAGAATAGAATGCAATCTAGATAATGTAAGTTGGGGTTTTCTAAGGCAAACACCACCAATAGGGTATTGTTTAATTTGGAGACAAGCTGTAGGTACATACAAACTATGGAGAGAAAAATGCATTTCCGTGTGTTTCTGAAGATTCTAGTAATAACTAAAATCTATGTGGACACAAGAAATCAGTTTATCTTCATCTCAGAGACACAACCATATGTAGCTTGAGGCGTCACACAATCATAGTGTCAGAAGGGACCTCAGATGTCATCTGGTCTAACTCAGCCCTGAGCAGGAAGTTCAGGGTTGAAGCATCTTTAGCAAGATGGCCCTGCAACTTCCACTTGAATACTTCCAGTAGCAGAATGTTCCCCACTTACCGAGGCAGCCCATTCCTGTGTCTGGTGATTCTGTTAGGGAAGTGTGCCATCGTTTTGGGACCAAATCTGCTTCTCTTACTACCCACTCACTAGCATCCGCTCTGTCCTCTGAGGTCAAGTAGAATAGGTCCAACACACACTAAACAAATATTAGCCATTGTTATTGCCCAAGACCACATGTTTACTCTCCACGTTAATCATGGACTATGAAATGTTATTTGAAAGGAGAGAAGTATGACAAGGAACAAAAAATGAAGGAGAGGGGGGCAGCTGGGTAGCTCAGTGGATTGAGAGCCAGGCCTAGAGACGGGAGGTCCTAGGTTCAAATCTGGCCTCAGACACTTCCCAGCTGTGTGACCTTGGGCAAGTCACTTGACCCCCACTGCCTAGCCCTTACCACTCTTCTGCTTTGGAGCCAATACACAGTATTGACTCCAAGATGGAAGGTAAGGGTTTAAAAAAAAAAAGAAAAAAAAGAAAGGAGATATGAAAAAGTAGAGGGGAATTCTAACTTATTTTAGGAGGTTGAAAATAGGAGAAATGTCACAAGTCAAGGAAGAGAATAAGGAGAAAAGGGCCCCTGGACAATTATAGATAAGTAATGAGTATGAAAGGTGGGTGGATGGCCACTTACTCCCTGTATGACCTTGGATAAATCACTTACATTCTTCAGGCCTCAATTTCTTCACATGTAAAATGAGAAGGGTTGGATATTCTTCCCCTTAAGTTCCTTTAAGCCCTTAATCTATATTTCTATAAAGTATAAAAATTAAAATATATGGTCACACTATACACATCATTGATGGCAAGGAAGGGGAGGTATTACTATTGGCTGGTGTTTCAAAGATACCTTCTTGGAGACATTAGGACTTGAGGTAGTCCTTTAAGATGGATGGATAAGGGGGCAGCTAGGTGAATCAATGAATTGAGAACTAGTTCTAGAGATGGGAGGTCCTGGGTTCAAATATGGTCTCAGACAATTCCCAGCTGTGTGATCTTGGGCAAGTCATTTAAAGCCTATTGTGTAGCCCTTACTTATCTTCTGCCTTAGAACCAATACACAGTATTGATTCTAAGATGGAAGATAAGAATTAAAAAAAAAAGATGGATGGATAGGATTCTTAGCAGGCAGAGAAAAGAGGAAGAAAACAAACTAAGATATGGAACCAGGAATGAACATGGAGGAGGAAGGGAGAGGGAGGAAGGAAGAGACAGACAGACAGACAGACAGACAGACAGAGACAGAGAGAAGGCAGAGTCCCTTTTTGAAGGAAATGCCAATATCAAGTGAAATAACCAGGATGGTGAGATTGAGAGGTAGAATAGAGAAGAGGCAAAGACATTTTTAAAAGTCTATAGAACTCCCAATTTTGCTAACTGGTTGTAGAATACACAAAATGTTGGTTACAGAACATGACGAAGTTCAAGAAGATGTTGCTTTATACCATGAAGGGAGTTTTGGAGATGGAGTTAAGTGGTTATACTTGGGGTTTATGGTTCATTTGCCTAAGATTCCACAGTGATTTAGTGGCAATACTGGAATGAGAATCCAAGGCTAGAGAATCCCAGCCCCAGTGTTTCTCCCAGTGTTTTACAGAACTCTTTTCTCTCCTGAACTCCTAAAACATTGACTATATTATTCATTGGCATATATTTACTGTTTTATATTTTTAGGTTTTTTCTTCTTTTTTAACAGAGATATTTCTGTATCATCTTAACTAGATTATAAGCTCCTCAAGGGCAGGGAATCTGCATTATGTCCCACACTGCACCTATTGGGGTTCTTTAGTTAACTGAAGTCTTTATCTGCGGGATCTAAGAAGGTTAGACAGCTGTGATGGGATACTTAAGGGGATAACAGCCAGGAATCAGGAAAAATGTTGCCCATGGTTCCCATTAGAACTGATGCTAAGTTCTAGGATGCCATAAGATACTTACTTCCCTTTAATTAAGAACCAACAATCAGATCCTCATATGCAGGGTCAAGATTGCCTGAACTAGCTCTAAAAATGGCAGTTGTTATTAATAGTTGTTCACTATTAATCAATCAATCCTTAGATTTAGAGTTTTCAGGGATGTGGAACTAAACATGCATGGATAGGATGAGGCAGAAGAGCACGAACAAAGGCAGAGTTTGGGGATTCAGCATGACAGTCTCAGGTCAGTGAGAAGATCAGTTTAGCTGGAATGGAATTATGCTATTTATAGTTTCATGGAATTTTAGATTTGGAAGGGACCTTACAGATCATCAACTCTGACCTCTAACTGACTTATGCATATAGTTTATTCACATGGAGGAAACTTAATTCTGGGAGACTTTTCTTCAGACACAGACAAGAGGAAGAACAGGATGGCAATGCCATTCTATTAGATGCTTGCTGGAACTGCCTGCCCTTCTATTCTACTTCCCAGAGGAAAACCAATAATGTATTAAAGTTGATTTGCTTCTCAACAGATTCCAGGAGACTCCAGAAAAAATATAACACAGCTGGAATTCCTCTAGCTGGAGCAATCCATACATTTTAGGACAAATGCAGTGATGTTCTCTTTCTCTTCCCTGTGGACTCCTTTGGAATCAGGTGATATTTATGAGATCTCAATTCTTGTACAATTGATCCCTGAGTCAACAGGATTTCCCTGGTCCATAGTTCATGTGGAGCTTTAATGGGGAGAGAGACAATCATTGATCTGAAGTCACTCCCAAAGCTTGAGAAGCCAGTGAAACAAGAAAAACAAGCCTCAAAGAAACTCATGGCACCAACAACCCTTTGTCAATTGTCCTCTTAAAGGTAACATTAAACTATAGTACAATAAGGCACATTAGACTGGGAGTCAGAAAACCAAATTTTTGGCTTGTCCTGGCTCTGCTTCTGACTAGTTATGTGACCTTGGGGAAGATACTTCATTTCCCAAACCCTCAGTTTTCTCATCTGTAAAATGAAGGAGGTGGACAGTATGATCTTTCAGGCCCATTTTAGTTCTATCATTCTATCTCCAATCCTCTAATCTGTCCTGGTACCCAGGGTTGAATATTACTCATCAGCAGACAGCAAGATGGGTCATGGAGCCTAGGCATTATCATAATAATTAGAGAATATCCAAAGTCAGAGAATCCTAGTATAAATGATTTCAGTGGAAATTTGGAGGGTACTAGAAGGGGAGGCAGAGTGGGGAAGGGGGGAAAAGAGAGTCAGGATTAGAGAAAGGAGGTTCTGGGTTCAAATCTGGCCCCAGAAGCTCCTAGCTATGTGCCCCTGGGCAAGTTACTTAACCCCCATTCCCTAGCCCTTACACAATCTTCTGCCTTAGAACCAATACACAGTATTGTTTCTAAGATGGAAGGCAAGAGTTTTAAAGAAGAAAAGAAAAGCTAGTCTTTTTCCTTTGGATCTTCCTTTCTGTGAGGTTCTAGACTGGCTCTCACCAACAGCTCTCAGATTTGTCTCTTCCCACTGCTGCCACTCTAGAACACATCATTATTATCATAGATTTCATTTCCCCATCCTATTTAATTTCTCATGCATGAAACCTAGGGAGTGTTGCTCTCCAGGAATCAACAACTCCTAGGCCACCGTTTCCCAATGACTGTACTCTTGGATGCAGAGTGGTTGTGTTATGAGGCAAGGAATCTTACTGTGGGGAGCCAGAAGAGAGGGGGTTTAAAAGGTGATTGCCAGGCCAAGGATCTGTCAGCAAAGTCAGAGAAAAAAATCAGAGATGAAACTGGAAAGGGGAGTTGGATGAGGATGACAGATCCTTGGCTGAGCCAGGACCAGGAGATCCTGATAGAATCCTGATGATCCCAGAGCACACGAGAAACCCTTCTATAGATTTCTACCTGCCAGGAGCCAGAAACAGAGAATAACTAACCCCCATGAGAGTTCCATATATCTTCAAGAGGCAAAGAGAACTAAAACCATGCTTGTTACGCCAGGCATGAGCCAGAGGTAGCTGTGTCCATCCCTTAACAAGCTGTGGGATTAATGAAGACTAAAGAAAGATCAAGGTATAATTCCTTGGATGATAGATAGAGTTGCAGTCATTTATGAATGAGGTAGGATAAAGAATGACTCAATTCCCAATTATTTCCTCTTGTTATTTACCTCAATTAAATGTTTTAACTACAGGAAATATGGCTCCTGCTTCTTCACGAGTATAACATATAATGGGGTAAGGGTTTGAACTATAAACTGGAGAGTAAAAATTGCTGCAAATGCACTGACACTGGGGTAGCAAGAGTGTTCAGGGTTGAACACTGTCATTACAATTAGCCTATTCCCACTTCTCCAAATTAAGGCAAAGGCCTTATCCCCTTTCTCACATATTCTTTGAACTCATCCCCTTAAATCCTGTGTTTGGTGCTCATTTTAATTTTATAAAAAGAATCATGAAAAAAATTAAATTAAATTAAAAACATCATGCAGAGACACAGAGGTGGAAACAGAGACAAAAAAACCAGAGAGACAGAGACAGAAAGAGACAGATAGACAAAGAGAGAAAGAGAGAGATGGAGAAAACAGAATATAACTTGTTCTGGACTTTGCTATATGCTACAGACGACTCTTGTTTCCTAGCCCCATTAGGTATGGCCCAAATTTTAACTTCTGACCATACAGTTCTAGCTGTAGCTTTCTTGGACTTCCATTCATATAGTCTTCCATGTTTGAAAACTTTTTTGTTATATAAAACTGTTTTTCTTTCTTCTCCCTCTATAACACCCTTTACTACGATTTTCCTTATCTATTAAGATCGCTCCTTAACAGATCTTACCAACTCTGTTGTCTCCCCACTCTTTTCTTCCCCTGCCCTTTATACTGTTACCAAACTCATCATTCCTATACATAGATCTCATATAGCTCCTTTTCTTAAATAATATTTTATTTTCCCCAATTATCCAGAAGAACAATTTTTAACATTTGTTTTCTAACATTTTGAGTTCCAAACTCTCTCCTTCTCTTCTTGAGAAAGTGATTTGATATAAGTTCTACATGTGTGATCATGCAAAACATATTTCCATAGTAGTTTCATTTTCTTGAAAAAAGTTTCAGTGGTTCCTTCTTGCCTATTGGATGAAGTTCAAATATCTCCCTCTCTCTGCCATTCAATTCCAGTGTGACCCTATCTTTTCAAACGTGTTTCAAACTCTTTCCCATCATGCATTCAATGTGCCAGCCAATACATCACTCACTGTCTCCTGATCATAACCTGGGTTTCCTGCTTCCATGCCTTTGCTTCTTGTTTCCTCTGCCACCACTGTCTTCTTCCTTCCTTCTTCTTGGTGAGTTAGTAGACAGACAAAAGGTTTTAAGGTCTAGCTCAGCTGCTATTTTCCTTTCCTAAGTTTTCTCTTGTATTCTGACAGTCCTGACTTTCTCTCTCAGACTTCACATAGCACCTTGTTTCACAACTCTCTAAACTACTTATCTAGTATTATTAATTCTAGTTTTTTAAATGGAATATTTCATGAATTTGTGGGTCATCCTTGTGCAAAGTTCATGCTAATCTATTCTGTATCGTCCCAATTTTAGTGTATGTGTTGCCTAAGCAAGCTCTATCTATTATAAGTTTTTAATGAGTTTCTTGTATGACTATAAGCTTCAAGAGTACAAGTATACATTTCTTATATAAACTTTATATCCTTTCAGCTCCTCCCCAAGTTCATTGGACATAGTGAATTAACACAAGTTTTGGGAATTGAACTATACTGACAAATCACCTTTTTAACCTTTCTTCACCTGATTTGGAAACAAAGGGGAGATAGGGGCAAGGAAACAAGAATTTATTAATGCTTATTAATTAATTATGTGCAATTAGTATGGGGCATCTAGGCGGTATAGTGGATAGAACACCAGAGCTGGAGTCAGAAAGATCTGAGTTCAAATCCAATCTCTAACATTTGGAGCTGTGTGATCCTCAGTGAATCATCTAACCCCTATTTACCTCCATTCCTCATCATAAAATAGGGCCACGCTGGAGTAGGAAATGACAGACCACTCCAGTATCTAACTAAACCCTATATGCTTTACAAATATCATCTCATCAGATCCCAGGGCTGCAAAGACTGGGTCCAGTGAAGACACTGGTGCCATTGCCTCATGGACAGGGCACAACCAGGAGATCTAGGTCAGAGAGGGTAGCATTCTGATTAATTGAGATCTCAAAACTTTTGCTCCCTTGCTCCTATAAAGAATGAGATGTGTCTAGCCAACATGACTGGGCTCTGAGTGTGTGTGTATCTGTGTGTGTGTGTTAATAGACTGATGGCAACCACTCTGGGAAGATGCCCAACTTTCCTAGGAGTTGTTTATCTATGACCTGGGAGCCTGGACGTCAGAGTCTGCAGTCTGTTCTGTCCTGCGTGTAAGGTCTCAGCTCCTTCTGCAGGGGCAGGAGGCAGCGGGAGGTATCAGGAAAATGGGCTCAGTTCAGGGAACCCAGCACCCTCTATTTCTTCTGTTTGCTTCTTTTCAAATGCCTCTGAAGAGGACAGTTCACCAATTCAACCCCAGTGTGCATGGGAGGGTGTCTGTATGGAAGATGAGACCCTAGCTTAGAGGGACCCTCTGAGGCTAAGAGAAGAAGAGTCTAAAACTCATCCAAGAGCAAACAAAGGTTCCCCATCTCTCACATGGAGGCACAGTCACTATTAAATACTATTTAATGGGAATTATTATCTATTCATCTTTGTATCTCTCCCCACCCCCCTCCCTCACCCCCGCCAATGCAGGTACTAAATAATAACTGTTGAATGAAAGATTATCAGAAGAAAGAATTAATTAAGCACTTAGCTGAATATAGAGCTATATTAGACTTTCATGAAAGAAAATTAACCCTAACACAATTCCTGCTTTTTTTTTAAAACCCTTACCTTCTATCTTAGAATCAATACCACGTTTTAGTTCCAAGGCAGTAAAGTGGTAAGTGCTAAGCAACTGGGGGTAAGTGACTTGCCCAAGGTCACACAGCTAGGAAGTATCTGGGGCTAGATTGGAACCCAGGACCTCCCATTTCTAGGTCTGGGTCTATGTACTGGCTGTCCCACAATCTTTGTTTTTTTTAGGAATTCTAACTTAAATACAGAACCACAGATAATCAAATATATGTGTATAGTGAAATAAAAGCAGTCTGCAAATAATAAAGTAAATCCAACATACGCAATATCACAATATCACACAGATATATGTATGTATGCACATGCATATATATATGTATGTACATATATATATATATATATATATATGAGAGAATAAACTTTTACATAGTGCCTATGACATGCCAGGTTCTACACTAAGTACTTTCACAAATATTATCTCATTTGATCCTGACAATAATCGTGAGATAGAAGATACTATTATCTTTATTTTACAGTTGAGGAAACAAGGTAAACTGGTTAAAGGACTTGTCCTGGGTTACACACTAGCGTGTCTGAAGCCATATTTGAACTCAGGTCTTCCTGACTCCAGCTCCAGCGCTCTATCCACCATGCCTCAGCAGGGATAGGCAGTGTGTTATAGTAGAAAGATTTTCAAGCTAAGAGTCTGGGAAGTTAGGTTCAAGTCTTGGCTCAGTCCCTATTAAGCCAATGCTCTCTGTGCCTCAGTTTCCTCTCTTGTAAAATGATCTCCCCAGTCCCTTTCAGCTCAAACATTCTATGATACTAAGTATGTTTTGAGATTTGCTTGGAAAGGTCTAAGGATAACAGCAAAATTGTTGAGGTGAGGTTGGGAAGAAGACTTTGTGAATTCCATATTCAGACAACGTGCTAGAGAAGTTGTGGACTTTATGGAAAAGAGGAGACCTCAGGAACTCATTGATGCGAGCTGGGTTGGTGTTTCTAACCAGGGATATGATAAGAGTTTAAAAGAAGATGGAAAGTGGAAATGTGCAGGAAATACAGAGACGTGTTTGCTAAGGTCCCAAACCCCAGAAGCAGGCACAATGAAGACAAAACTGGGACTTTCCGTACAGTGGTTAAAAGATGAGATGAAAAGAGCTAAGTGACCAGCAAACAACCCAGCAGGGTCCCATTCAGGTGAAATCTAAGCCAAAGAAAGTGTGTTCCCTTTCACTGGGGCTGGGTAACTGACTGCTCCACCTGCTTCTTCTGCTGATTGATGTCATCCTTCTGAAAGCAAGGGATGAAGAGTGGATACTGACAGCCTCTAAATTCCTTAGCATTAAAGATCTCTCAACATACATGGAATTTAGAGCCATCTGTGCAATCCTAGGTGACCTAGATTTTGGCCTGAGACATCAGGTTTATGGAGTGTTCTATAAAAGGCACTGAACTTGGTTTGGAGAGACGTGGGTCATCAACCTGTCACTAACTAGTTGAAGTAACAAGTCATTTCATTTCTTTGTACCCATAACAATGAAAACAGATTTTAAAAAATTAGGAACTTCAGACTATTTGTGGACCACACTCTTTCTTTGGGCTTAGTTTCCTCATTTAAAATCAGAGCATTGAACGATAGAATCTCTACGATCACTTCCATCTCAAACAACACAAGTTATTCTAGATAACCAGTACAGAAAGAATCTGTGGTTTCAGTTTAGAGAACGCCTTCTACCCCCATTAAAGCAAGAGGATAAAGTCTTAGAGAGATGCCTAAAGCATTCTGAGTTTAAGTCACTTGGCATCCCACATAGCTAGTAAGCATTAGATGTGAGCTTTGAACTTCAAGATTCCTGACGCCAAGCCCAGCATTCTAACCACTACACCACACTACCCCTAAGGGCAATGTAAGTCAGTATATGACAAAGCGAAAGGCTTTGTGGGGCAGAATAGAAATGATACCACTGTTCAAAGAAGGGAAGAGATTAGCAGGGGTTTAAACACCCAGGGAAAGTTTCAAGGAGGAAGGGGGTAAGTCTCAATTTCCTGATCTGTAAAATAAGAAGGGCAAACTAGATGGCCTCTAAATGCCCTTCCTATTCTAAAAGCCACAGTACTGAGATCCAATAAATTTGGGTCCTGAAAGATTATTTACATAAATATTACATATAAGATTAGGATTTGTGAGAAGGGGAGGGGAAGGCATTCCATTAAAAGGGATGAGCAAAGCAGAAGAATGAAAAGAATATTTCATGATCCAAGGATCCCTTTTAACCCATTGAAACAAAGGCTAGACTTCAATGAAAATGGATGGAGTCCAAGGTAGATTTTTTTTTTCTCGTGGGTGAAAATATTTGTAGATCTGAAGACTTTTCAAGACTCCCATCCTAACTACTGGAATAACAATTCAAAGTACATGCCCAAGGTACATTGAAGTTGGGTCTGGCAGGTCACCAGATTGTTACACATAAATAAAGGAAGGTACATTATCATTAAGATTTTGTTCTGGGATTTCTTGGGTGGAGGTAAAGGACCTTGAAAGTTCTCACTGATTTTATCTACATCCCTGTGAAAGAAAGGAATAGAAGGAGGGTTTCTTATCCCCAGATGAGTGTTGGTAACTGGTTAACAATTGGCTGAAGGGTAGGGGAGTGAGGGATCATGAACACATGACACCCTTTAATTTTAACTTACATTCACTTTCTTAAGTCTAGATAATCAAGAAACAAATAAATCAAGCCTTGATTGGTAGCATTTGCTTATTTCCAAGGGCAAATACTCACACTGAAATTTTAATTATTGGCTTTTGTGAGCCAGTTTGAGCTGGTTCTAGTACACTCTTGCTTGTGCCCATTTTATAGATGAAGCTCCACAGATTTTTTTAAGTGACCTAACCAATAATATGTTAGAGGACAATAAAAAGGGCTGAAAAAATATTGTATAATCCATGTCTATTAAGTCTGATTCAGCAAGTAGAGTGCCCATTACGTGCAAGATTCTGAGTCAGATCTCCTGGGAAGAAAACTATGACTGTTCTAGGAGACTAAAAGCACACTAAGGATTACAAAGCATTTTCCCTCAATAATCCTGTGAGGTAGGCAGTGTTAAGTATCATTAGCCTCACTTTACAAATAAGAGAATAGAATCATTTATAGTCACACAACTAGTGTCTGGGCTGGGATTTGAACTCTGCCTCCAAGCCTGGCACTCTTTCCACTACACAACGATATACTCAGGTACAGAGAACTTGGGTAACTAAAACCACAAAGCAAAACTCAGGGTGAAACATGAGAGAAAAAAATTTTGTCTTCTACATAGTACATTAAGCAAAGGATCTCTCTTAATTGTGAAACAGAGATGGCAACTTTAAAAATATTATCTCCTTACATCATCAGAGAAAATGGGGAGGACTCCATAAGCAGAAGAAGTTTAGATTAAATAATTAGGAATCATTGTGGAAGCTGCCATGTCACCCTGTTGACTCTGGTCTTGTCTGGATGTCTACCATATGTGTGTTTTGGTTTTGGGATTCAGATAGTATTCTCTCTCTAGATGTCTTTCCAGAAAGTGGATAACTGTCAATATGGGAGGGGATCCCTGTGGATCCATTGAAGGCAGCAGGGAGGATAAAATGATGTTTGATGGTTCCTAGTAGTGTGCTAGCAAAGATAGTTAGATGGTTCAGTGTATAAAATACTACACCTGGAATGAGGAAGATCTGAATTCAAATCTGGCTTCAGACACTAAGTAACAGTGTAAACCAAGGCTAGCCTCCTAACCTCTATTTCCCTTACCCCATTGGAGAAGGAAATGGCAAACCATTCTACAATCTTTGCCAAGTAAACCCTATAGACAGTATGGTCCACGGGGTCACAAAGAGTTGGACATGCATGAACAATAATCTTCCCCCCAAATGTACTCAGGGCACACTCTTAAATTTAATCTGTATTATTACTTTTCCTTTTTTTCTCCTTCACTTTCTCAAGTCAAGACAATCAACAAAACCAAAAAGGAAGCGTTAATTTATAGCATTTGCTGATTTCTGCGGTGTAAAATGTTCACTCTGAACATTTAATAACCAGGACTGTAAGATATTGGGGGAATGTCTTGACTAAATCTTCTAACTTGTCTGATCTGTCCAATTAAGCAAAATGTTCATGGTTACAGGGAAAAATAGTTTGTTGATCCTTCTTCATCTCCTAGCACTCACACATGCACATGTGCTTTCCCACCCACTCCTGGATTACATGGTCCATGACTTTACATAGAATTGAAGCCATGCTATGGATGACGGCTCTGGCTTAAGAATTTCTCCTATCCCAGTGCCAGGAGATTACTTACTAAGGGAGTGTTTTCTCTACCTTCAGGCAAGATGCCTGCCTCCCACAAGGATCACAGGACCTGGAGAATGTTTACTGGGGCAGGTCGTGGGATGGGATATGAGGAGCCAATCACCTGGCATAAACCCAAGTAGAAATTAATTCATCAATCTGAAAATATGATGTTCTTTCTTTTCAAAAATGCTGCCACTGAAGGTCTTACTATCATTGCATTTGAATGGTGGCAATAGGGCTAAAAGTACATGAGAGTAGTAAACCTGGTCTGGTCCCAACTCCATTATTAACTAGCTTTTTGTCATTTGAAACAAGTCACTTGATGGCTCTAGGCCTTGGTTTCCCAATCTGTACTATGGAGCATTTAACAGCATCTATCAAACCTATTTCACAGAGTTATTGGGAGAATGGAAATAGGTAGCATCACAAATAAAACTCATTGCTCTCACCACAGCACAGTTGAGTAGACACTGAACTCATAATGTCTCCTTTTAAGCTTCCTTATTTTTACCAATGGCAAAACTATGTTCCTAGTCATCTCATCTATAACCTTTAGAGTCATCCTTGACTCCATCTCCTCTTGCCTTCATTCTCTATAATTACCCAATGACCCAACACTGTTCATTCTTTATTTGGAACTATCTCTTATATTTGTCCATTATTCACCACTTGGGTATGGCGAGGTTTTGGAAAAGTGACCTGGTCTTAAAATAGAAGTCAACCTGGAGGTACATAATGTTCGGGAAGGATAATGCAGAATCATAAAGCAAGGAAGCAGAATGAGCTGTCTCCAATCAGTGAGAATGGTAGAGATGGGAATGAATCTAGGCAGGTTCTTGGGAGAGTTCAGAAGGGCAAGACAAAGGGTTCTTGGATTAGTGTTGTGCCTACTGCCTTTTACACACCTGCCTATATTAAGATCTTTACTTCTTAAAGTGCCCTGGTGTCATTTTGGCAGCTGGGTACATAAACATTCCCATTGCCACCACTGGTCCAGGTGCTCATCACTGCAAATCTAAATTTCTAAAACAAAAACACAAAAACAACTACTCCTCAGAACGTGAACCATTTGCATCTGAGCCTTCCTGATCTAGCCTACTCTAGACCATCTACTTCCTCAACTACTAGATCCATATCATCACTTTCCTATTCAGATTTTCATTCGATCAGTCAACAAACATTTAACAAGCATGCTTAGGCACTATGCTACGTACTTTACAAATAGTTGAACCTCACAACAACTCTGGGAGATAGGCGCTATTCTTCTTCATTTTATAGGTGAGGAATCTGAGGCAAAAAGAATTAAGTGACTTGCCCAGTCATACAACTAGTAAATATCAAAGGGAGAATTTGAAATCGCATCTTCCTGAGCCCTAGCTGTGTTGTGAGGAAAACATTATGTGAATTAAAAAGTGCAATGAGGATGAGTTACTGTAATTCCTTTCCAACTAATTTATGTGACTCTCTCATCTTATAAACCAGACCCCAGATTTTTTTCTTTTTGGGTACAGAAATTATATCTAGCACAACCCAATGCATATATATTCACAGATTCTCATAGAATGAATTCAAGACAACTTTTTGGCTACCTAAGATTTGGGACCACGGCTGAAATGGTTCGCAGCTTTGTCTTGTAGCCTCATAGATCTCAGAGGCTTCCAAAACCAGTCAAGAATTTGAGGGTGATAAACAAAGGGCCATTTCACTACAAGAGGTTTATTTTTCAGGATCACCAATCTATGATTTGTACATCCAAACCTTGTAGACTTTTATTGTTAAAATGCTTCCAAAAAAGGCATCCAGGCGTGCAAAGATTTATGGGACTTGATTTAAATAAATTCAACATATGGTCACTAATTTTGTAAGAGTTTTCATCATTGTATTTCTTTAAATAGAAAGCTAGGAGGCAGCTGGGTGGCTCAGTGGATTGAGAGCCAGGCCCAGAGACAGGAGGTCCTGGGTTCAAATCAAACACTTCCTAGCTGTGTGACCCTGAGAAAGTCTCTTAACCCCCATTGCCATTACCACTCTTCTGCTTTGGAACTAATTCCCAGTATTGATTCTAAGACAGAAGGGAAGGAAGGAAGGAAGGAAGGAAGGAAGGAAGGAAGGAAGGAAGGAAGGAAGGAAGGAAGGAAGGAAGGAAGGAAGGAAGGAAGGAAGGAAGGAAGGAAGGAAGGAAGGAAGGAAGGAAGGAAGGAAGGAAGGAAGGAAGGAAGGAAGGAAGGAAGGAAGGAAGGAAGGAAGGAAGGAAGGAAGGAAGGAAGGAAGGAAGGAAGGAAGGAAGGAAGGAAGGAAAGAAAGAAAGAAAGAAAGAAAGAAAGAAAGAAAGAAAGAAAGAGCAAGCTACTTAAATGTAGCTTGGCATATTGAATTTTTTGTTCATGACTATCTGATTTTCTTTAAAAACAAAATTAAAACAAAACGGAATAAAATTTTCACACAAAGCACCTAATCTAAAAACTAGACAGGTAGCAAAATCAATTCAATGTATTTGTAGGTCCTAAGCAAATTTAAAACTGTTTACCTTTTGTATAATACGGTCTACAGAAATATTTGAGCCTTCACTAAAATATACATAACTGACTTTTCACAAAACAAATACCTAAGAATGAAATATGGGGGCATTAAGAATATGGAAACTTAAAAGAAAAACAATATCAAAGGGTCTCTCTCATTTCAGTATCCCTGGGATGTTGTTCCCAAGACAGAGGCCTACCTTGTCTGCTCTCACTCTCTGCTCTGATGGAGACATATTTAAGACATAGAGGGAAGATTTAGCAAATTCGGGGTAGAGGTGAAGAAAAATGAAAGGATACATTAGAGGGACTTGATGAGATGCAGTGATTACTAAATTTGGGGGCAACTGAGTACTTAAATGAAATTAGAAATCACAAATGCTGGTCATATGTCGTTGATGCAGGAAGAGGTGGTAACTATTGTTTGGGTTCACAGAGTCCTCTTTTTGTCTTAGAGTGATGGTCAAAATGGTGGCCTCATTGGTGTTCCATGTCTGAGAGAGCTTCCAGGCCATTTCTCTGCCTGCTCACCTCCCCTCTCGAGCCCCCTGCTAGTCAAACAACTCTGGAGCCCCTTTCTCTTATCTAATGTGTCTATTCCTTATGCAGACACATTTTGGTATACAAATCCAATTATACTTGACCCCCAGTTCACCCTGTTTCCATTACAACCCTGTAGACTCAACCAGACTTGCTGTCATTCCCTGCTCAGTGCAGTAATAAAGAAATCACTGTTTTCAGCTGACAAAGAGCAGATTTCTTACTAAGTAAACACTGATGTTTTGGTAGGAAAATTAAGTTATAAAATTGTGCCTACAAAGGAGGCCATACAGATGGACTCTGTTAAACTTCCGCAATATAGTCAACAGTGGTTAATTCAATTGCCCACTACTGATGGGGGGCACAGGAGGGGAGAGGAAAGGGAGGCAAGGATTTACCAAGCTTTGTGCAAATGGGAAACAAAAGAGGGTGCAGAAGTCAAGGTGTCTCTTGATATCCAAGTGAAGCCTTTTTTTGTGGGACACGCGGGAAGCCTGGATTTTAACATCAGATTTTAATCAATTTCTCCCAAGAAGGCTGGAATGTAGAACAGTTTGGTGCAAGTAGTTTTAATGGAATGCTCAGAAGGGCTGAAACCTGCTCCTGATTTTGCTTTTCTGCTGTGACCCTAGTTTAGCTAGTTGACCTTCTCTTGCCTCCGGGGTCCCACCTGTGCAGGCTGCATCACCCCAGTTGCGGTACTCAACTCTTTCCCAAGTATGAATGAGCACGGGTCTGCAGAAGGTGCCAGAGACTTTGAGTGGAAAAGCAATACCCACACAAAGAAAAACATGGCGCGTGTTGTCAAGAACAGGATCATGGGGTGAGGAGGGAAAATGAAGGGAATTGGCATCTTGGGAGATGGGAGAAGCCTGAGAGGAAATGAAATGAATGCAGAATGTTTTTAATATCCTGGTGAAGGATGAATTGCTCTTCTCAAAGTCTGGACTCGACATCTAAAAGGAGTCAACGGTGAGCAAAGATTGCAGAAGGAAGGTGTGTTAGATGTAAGGGAAACATCAACACTGAGGGTTGTGAAATAATAGGAATTGCCAAAGCAGTTTATGGAAACTTGTCTTCCCTAGAAGGCTTTCAAAATCATGGTGCCCATGGAATAGTTTAGAAACAGAATTTCTCACCCTTCCTATTTAGATCTACTTTTTTGTTTGTTTAGTTTTTAGTTTTAAAAGGTGAGGAGGAATCAAAGTATTTTTCCTGATTGTCATTCATCTCTTCCTCGACTCCTTTCTTCCCCATAAAACAAACAACTAACAAAAAAACAAACCCAAATAAACAGAGAAATAGAGACCTTTTACTTAAGATTTAGAAGTATTCCAAAATGAGATGAGACCAGGACCACAGAACTTCCACAACCTATTTGACAGCAATAGACTCCAATTTTCTCAGCTGTCTTATTGTTCCATCCATCCCACCTTTTCAGATATTTTATAATGATGAAAGAATATTTTTGAGCATAACCTTAACCTCAGAACACTGTGTATAAACACCACAGAGGAGGACTACCATACATTGCCCTCAAGTGTCTCTCTCATCCTTAATTTTTAAGGCAGAATGTTTGGCTGAACAAATCCCAGGTCTGAACCACTGAGGCATTTTTGATGTTCTTAACAGGAAGAATAATGACTTATTTGTGTTCATTTCAAAATAACTATATTATATGTTATAGAATTATATAACATCATAGAAATTATATATAATGTCATCTATAATAAATATAAATTATATGTAATGTATGAAAATATAAATAATAATAAATAATTATATAACATAATATAAAATATATATTATATAGTGTTTCACATGCATTATTTCATGAGAGGCAGTATAGTGTGGATTGAGTGCAGAATGTAGGGTTAGGAAGTCCTGAAGTCAAACATGGCTTTATCCATTACTAGTTCTGAGCCCCTGGACAAGCTGCCCGACCTCTGTCTGTCTCAGTTTTCTAACCTGTATAATGGAGCTAATAATAGCACCTTTCTTTCAGGGTTCTTGTGAGAATCAAATGAAATATCTGTTAAATGATTTGGTAAATGGTTGCCAAGTGATCGCTTTTAGAATCTTGGGCAGTAAGCAGTGCAGGTATTTCCTCTTTTAAATATGAGAAAAGTAATCTCGGAGAGGTTAAGTTACTGTCATCTCTTTTTGTGTGGGAGCAATATCTTCCTAACTAGTCTGTCTTCCTATAGACAGTCTCCCGTCCACTCCATTTTTCATGCCACCTGGGCTGGTTCATTAATTTTGTTCCAGTCCACATTTGAACTCAGATCCTCCTTATCCACTGCACCAAGTTGCCTAGTGGTTGATTAATTTTTTTGAATGCACACAATGATCACAGTCTTCCTCTGTTTCAAAACAAAACAAAACAAAACAGTAGTTCTCCATGGTCTGTTGAATAAAACTATAAACTCCCAATCCTGGTATTTCAAAGCCCTCCACATTTAGCTCCAACCTACCATGCTAGAATGATCTCTCATGACTGCTTCTCACATTCTCTGACTATAGATTAGATTCCTCTTAATTCCCCACTCTTCTCCTGTCTTCTCCAGTCTCTTTAGCTTAGTCCATCATCATCAACTCCCATTTCTAGACTGTTTTAGTTCCATGTTTCCTTAAAGTCCCTAAATACTACTATAATATACCAAATACTACTTCCCCCATTAAGTCTTCTTCTTATAAAGTATGAAAATTTAATACCAGCTTGCACCCCATTTTTCTTGGTACCCTAAGATTTGTCTTAGAGTTTTAAAAGGAAAGTTTAATATTGAATTTGAAAACCCATTCTCTGGTGAATTGGGTTTTGGTTCAGCCCCCACCCCTTGAATGGATTAAGAATAAGGTCTGTGGCTTACCTATATATGGGGGGGGGCATGAGCATTCTGGGAAGATGCCAGAAATTTCCCAGTGGCTCCCTGGCACACGGAAGATGCTTGCCCCTTGTCCGGCATAATTCCCAGTGCTTACCATAATGCCTGACCTGTCAAGTGCTTAACAAATGCTTGCTATCTCCCTAGGGGTACAAGTGAGCACTTCTCAAAATTCTCCAAGGACTTTGGCAGGACCTCCCTTTGGCACTTCATTATACTTTAAAGACGTAGCATCCTTATTGGGGCACAGACCTTTCCCTTTGCTGTTAGACTGTACATTCATCAACAGGATGGTCCGTGTGGTACCTTTTTTTCTCCTTGTTATATACCCTTACACACAGAATATTGTGATAATGCCTAGAACTGTGATTTCCCTGGTATAGGGAACTCCCATGTGAGGACACATGGACTCCCAGCGCAAGTTAGTGCCTTCTCTTAGTTGTCTAGAACACTGAGTAACGGGACTTGTCTGGTGGCACATAAGACTACTTATGGCAGAAGAAAGGAAGTAAGCATTAAGTGTATGCCTTTTCATTCATCCATTCATCAGAAATTCAATGTTCTGTTAAGCTACACTTAGACTTAGAGAAAATTTGGACAGATTTTTCAGAAGACACTAAACTCATCATTGGATTTCCCAATGGCTTTCTGAATATCAGGGAGATGTTATTTGTTAGGAACATTTATATAGTAATAGTCATCTTTGCCAATAACTCGTTATTTGGTCCTGGGCAATGCACTTTTTTTTGGTTCTGTTTCTTTATCCGTGCAAGGCCAATACTAATTTATACTGTACTTCCTTCACAAGGTGAAGGTCAGGAACAAACTAAACAATAAATGAAAAATGTTATGCAAAGCTTTAAGTCCTAAATAAAGAACAGTTATTTTTGTTATTATTATTGAGGCTTTCAGGCAGATTTTGGACTTTCATATTTTTAGAACAAGTGTAATGGAAAGAACACTGGATTTGGAGACAGAAAACTTAAGTCAGAATCTTTCAACCCTGCCTCCTTTGCTTATTCTCAAATATATTCTTGGGCAAGCCATTTTCCTTCCTTAGACCTCAGTTTCCTTATCTATAAGATGAAAAAGTGAGACTAGCTAATGCCTCAGATCCATTCCAACTATAAACCCTATGATTCTGGGGTGTCAACTTTATGATCTTAGATGTCATGAACTCTATCAGATTTTTACTCTTCTCCCAATCTAGTCCCCTCTGCATACATGAAAATGTCCAGACAAATTTTCTTTCTTCACGCCTTTATTCTTTCTATTTTTATCCAGATTCCCTTCATATGAAGGCCTAGCCTAGTGCTTCTCTGCTGTTTCTGCCCAGGACCATCATTCAGCAAGAGCTAAGGTGGCCTGCAAAGATCAAAGACTAGATTGTCTTATCAAACATATCCCACATTAAACTTTCAAAGATCCAATTCCATTATAAATGGTGCTCCGGGCTACTGCAGATAAACATGCTATGCTTTCCACACAAGGAGGCTGCTGCCCCATGGCCATTAGCAAGGCATGCACTATATAAACTCGGGATCATGAGATTTGGAATGAGAAAGGACCATAGATATCTGAGGTGATAATGGCAAAGGTCTATTCACTATGTTGACTAGTTATTAAAGGCAGCTGAGTGTCACAGTGGATAGAATGTTGAGCCTAGAGTCAGGAAGACCCAAGTTCAAATCCAACCTTAGGATGCTTACTAGTTGTGTGATCCGGTGCAAATCACTTCATCTCTGCTAACTGTAAAATGGGGAAAATAATTGCACCTACCTTGCAGGGTTGTTGTTAGGATCAAATGAGATAATATTTTAAGTGCCTAATGCTATGCCAGCATGGAAGAGGCTATATAAAGGCTTATTCCATTCCCCTTTTTCTTGGTTCCAAAATTAGAGTGACTGCTTTAGCACACATTCATCCCTTTACCTCAAAAATGTGTACACGTGGTTAGAAATGAGCATAAATGGGTTGGCTATAAAACAAGGTATTTGTATTTTTACAGAAGAGGAAAATAAGTCCTACAGGGATAACATGACTTACCCAAGATCATAGAAAATTAGTGGTAGAGTTATTTGGTTCAATTTAGTGGTTTTGGGCCAGGCTTATGCTAGTCATCTTGTTTAGATCCCATTAGAACCAAGGGCATGCATTTTTTTAAAATTAATCTGGAAATCTTTATTTAATTAATTAATTTAGAATATTTTTCCATGGTTACATGACTCATGTTCTTTCCCTCCCCTTCCCCCACCTCCTCCTGTAGCTGATGTGCAATTCCACTGGGTTTTATGTTTGTCATCAATCAAGACCTATGTCTATATTATTGATATTTGCACTAGGATGATCCTTTAGAGTCTACATTCCCAATCATGTCCCCATCAACCCATGTGATCAAGCAGTTGTTTTTCCTCTGTGTTTCTACTCTCACAGTTCTTCCTCTGGATGTGGATAGTGTTCTTTCTCATAAGGCCCTCAGAATTGTCCTGGGTCTTTGCATTGATGCTAGTAGAGAAGTTCATTACATTCAATTGTACCACAGTGTATTAGTCTCTGTGTACAATGTTTTCCTGCTTCTGCTACTCTCGTTCTGCATCACTTGCTGGAGGTTGTTCCAGTCTCCATGGAATTCCTCCACTTAATTATTCCTTTTAGCACAATAATATTCCATCACCAACATATACCACAATTTATTCAGCCATTCCCCAATTGAAGGGCATCCCCTCATTTTCCAATTTTTGGCCACCACAAAGAGCGCAGCTATGAATATTCTTGTACAAGTCTTTTTCCTTATTATCTCTTTGGGGTACAAACCCAGCAGTGCTATGGCTGGATCAAAGGGCAGACAGTCTTTTATCGCCCTTTGGGCATAGTTCCAAATTGCCCTCCAGAATGGTTGGATCAATTCACAACTCCACCAGCAAAGCATTAATGTCTTAATTTTGCCACATTCCCTCTAACGCTTATTTATTACTTTCCTTTGCTGTCATGTTAGCCAATCTGCTAGGTGTGAGGTGGTTCCTCAGAGTTGTTTTGATTTGCATCTCTCTGATTATAAGAGATTTAGAACACTTTTTCATGTGTTTATTAAAAGTTTTCATTTCTTTATCTGAAAAATTAGGGCATACATTTTTTGAGGTGGTGGATTAGGGCTGAGACTGGGGAAAAAATTCTGTCATTCTAAAACAGAGGGAATCCAAGTAGGCTGTGTGGTGTCCAAACCCTTCACCTTAATCAAATAATCACTAAACTCTAGCCGTTTGGGCTCTTTGGCTCATACTATTACCCTAGGCATAACTGGTTTCTCTCAAGTCTCTTCCCATGAGCATTCATTTTGGCTATTAATTAGGGTGGGATTTTACAGAGCTCAATATAAAACTGAAAACCTAGGTTGAAGCCCATGGAAGGTAACTCAAAGTTGAAATTATCTCCCTTTTGATATCCTCATAATGTGATCTTGGCACCCACTTTTCCCTCAAATAGTCACAGTCTGAAGCTTCTAAAGGCAATGTTGCAAAAAGAACCTTCAGATTTAATTGGGAAATAAATAAGCAAGATGCAAGTCTGTAAGTATTATTGCTATAATCATATTATAAAGTTCCTTGGGATTAGAGTTTATGTCCTTCCATGACTTCTTCATCCTCCTTGATCATTTTTCAGTTTGTGATATTGTGGACCATCCCCTCCTCTCAGATTTCTCTTCCCCTCATTTTTTTCTCTTGATTTCCATGAGGTTACTCACTCCTGGTCCTTCTACTTATCTGACCCCTGACCAATCCCTTTTGCTAGGTCATCATTTATTTACTGCCCTCCTATGAATGAAAAAAAAAATCATTTCTTAGGCCCTTAATATGGGTTGAGTGCTGGCATTACAAAGAGAAAAACAAGGTAGTGCCTGCTCTCAGGAAGCTTATACTCTTTGAATTGAAAGAGACAACGAAGTCCTACAATAGGAAAAATGGAAAGGTCTGCAAGTTCTAAGCTTTATAGCTTCAGTGTCCAGAGGGCATAACAGCAGGTAAATGATAAATTGTTAGTTAATTCTAGGAAACAGTGGTAAGGAAGATGGTATAATCTAATAATCCTCTAGCTTACCAGATGTTATTAGACATGTCCCATATGCCAGGCTAGAGGAACCTAGTCTATAACTATTTGAGGTTCAGTGGCTTGAAGGTCCAAGTGGAGCAGAAATCTTCTTTAGGAAGAGGGATGGAAGGGTTCAATGTCAAGACAAGAGGGAGAAAAAGAAAAAGGGGACTTGCAAGAAGGTTGGGGGAGAAGGGTACCCCTACTGCTCTTGTTCCACAAGACCCCATCTGGTTCCCTGACTGGGTCTGAGCAATCACAGTGAAGGCAGAGAGATTGTTCTCTCTCTCTCTCTCTCTCTCTCTCTCTCTCTCTCTCTCTCTCTCTCTCTCTCTCTCTCTCTCTCTCCCCCCCCATAGGGATTTATTTTAATAGTTTACTGGATGACCCTAAGTGTGTTTATTTCCCCGGTCCTTTCTTTTACTTTCTTTCTCTTGAAAATCTCATCTGCTAGCATGAGTTTAGTTATTGTTGTTTCACCTGTTTTGTTGGTATAACTAACTCAACACATGCAAAATGGAACTTTTTATCATCCTCCCATCTGTAGCTCCTCCAAGTTTTCCCATTTCTATCAAGGACAGCATCCCGGGATTATAGGATCCTAATCAATCAGTTTTAAACCTTAGAGTTTTAAAACTCTAAATTATTGTTATTCAGTTGTCTTTCAGTCACATACAACTCCTAGTGACTCCATTTGTTTTTTGTTTTTGTTTTTTGCAAATATGCTAGAGTGGTTCACCATTTCTTTCTTCAATTCTTTTTAGAGATGAGGAAACTTAGTAAAATAGGTTAACTGACTTGCACAGGGTTGCACAATTAGTAATTGTCTGAGGCTAGATTTGAACTCAGGAAGATCCTGATTCCAGGACCAGCACTCTATCAACTGCACCACCAAGTCTATCTATTAAGATTTTTGACTCCATCTCAACTCTTCCCTCTCCCTCAGCCTCTATCTCTAGTGAGTTGTCAAATTTTGTTGATTCAACCTCCATAATATTTCTTTGGTATGTCTATTTTTCTCTAATCCACAGTTATCATTTCTGTAAAGGCCCTCATCGTCTGGCAGCTAAATTACTGTAAAAGCCTTCCTTGCTTTCATTCTCTTGAGGTCTCCACTCCATACTCCACACAGCTGCCAAAATAGTGGGGCCTTATCACTCTCAAGCACTGGTACCCTACAGGATCATAGATTTAAAGAAGCAGCAGAGATCAGAGACTACAAGGGGCCCCAAAGGTCATCTAGTCCAGCCCCTTCAGTTTACAAATGAGGAAACTGAAGCCATGTATTAAGTGGCCAAGCTAAGATTTGAACCCAAGCCTTCTGATTCCAAATCAATGCTCTTTTCACTGCACCACATACTTCTTCTAGGCTTCCAGGATTAAAAAAACAAAATCCATAGCCTAGTATTTAAAGTCCTCTATTAATCTGGTTCTAGTTTACCTTTCTAACATTATTTCATACCCTAGTCCTTTGTTAATTTTACATATCAGCCAAAATGGACTCTTCACTGTTCCCTGACCTCAGTTTGGCATCTGTCTCTGTGCTTTCACAGAATCCATCGCCCTTCTATGCCTGGAATGCTGCCTCCTCACCTTCACATCTCAGAATTCTTGTCTTCCTTGAAGCTTTAACTCAGTTGCCACTTCCTATGGGAAATCTTTCCATCTTCCCTTCCCCTACCCACTGTTAGTAATATCTCCCAGCTAAAATGTCCTTATACTTATTCATCTCTATTGTTTCCCATCATAGAATTAAGCTCCTTGAGTTGAGGACCGGTTTGTTTTATCACTGTCTTATCGGTGCCTAGCAGTGTTTCAAACACAGCAGATATTAAACAAATGTCCATTGAGGCAGGGGGAAACGGTGCTCAATAGATAATTACTGGTTGCTCTGTTGATTCTTAAATTCTGGATTTTCTGCTTCTCAGAAGTCCTCCTGGATCTGGAGGGTTGATGTGTCTTATTTGGGGCCTTAGGGACTTCAGATGCTGCTTGCATGATAACTGTGATTATAGCTATTATAATTCAGGTATAAATAAAATAGGGGACATTTCTGAAGTTCCTTTCAAGAAAAATACTACATCAAGAACTGGACAAGGTCTCCCCCCCCCCCCAGATAACCAGAAGAGAAAGGGCATTCCAGCTAAGGTGAGTGCATCACCCTAAGCATGGAACCCATCCTGTAAGAAACATGCAGGCTGGTGTGGCATATTGCCTGATAGTAAACAGTCATTTAACCACACTGAGCCTCAGTTTTTTCATCTATTAAGGGGGGATAATAATCCTTGAGCTATTTACCTTGGAGAATTGTTTATAAGTATCAAATAAGATAATATAAAATTATTAACAAGCTTTAAAGCTAAAAATAAACTTTATATTTATTATATAAAATATTACATCATACATATGTATATGTTAATATATGCTACCTATGTGTACATGTTAACACATGCATCATGTTAACAAATATTATATGTTAACGTGATGTTTTCTATAATATATAATAATATATTGTTATATATGTTATATATGTCATCTGGCATCATTGTAATCTTTACTTTTAAATCCTTGCCTTCTGTCATATAATTGATACTAAGTATCGGTTCCAAGGCAGAGGAACAATAAGGGTTAGGCAAATGAAGTTAAATGACTTGTCCAGGGTCATACGGCTAGAAAATCATTATAATTTTTAGAAGCAGCCTTGGAAATTGATTGTAGAACACTGAGGAGCTCAGTGCCCGACCCTGAGTAGGTACTTAGTAAATTCATGTTGATTGATCTGTGCCATGAAACTTGAAGAGTTAGAAGATCACAGTTCAAACCAGCCTCTTCCATCTGTCAAATGATGGGGTTGCATTCGCTGTTCCCTGTGTGTCAGCTCAAATCCCATGACCCTTCCTTCTTTCAGGGCTGAGGCATGGATGACATGAACTCCTGGAGTCAGACCACGGATTCTACTTCTTTATAAAATGCTTGTGTGCTAAAGGAGGGGGAAAAGCTTCAAAAACTTTTTTTTTAATGCAAAAAACAAACAAAACCAATCCCTTAAGAAGAGTCTTGACCCCATGTGCCAGTACCAGGAACAAAACAAAAAAGAAAGAGAAAAGAAAACATCCTAAGTTCTTTCTGCTCTGCGTGCTGATTGGCTCAGGGCAGGGTGGTTAGGAGTAGTGAGAACAATGCTCGTGAATCACGGGCTAAGCATCTTAATATGTTTATTAATCTCACGACTTACTGCTGGAGTCTTTATGGTACACTGACCTTGAAATGAGCTGCTTTCAAATCCCCTCAGACTCAAAAGTTTATGCGCTTAGCCCCGAAAGCTCCGAGAAACTACCTCCTTGAGTTAAGGGACACAAATGTTTGGGGTAAAATGGCTCCATTAATATGCAGCCGGGAAGGCGAGGCAGGAAATCTGGACGTTATTAATAGCTCTCTAAAGGGGAGTCGGGTAATTTGCACACCCTGACAAGGTGCAGAGTACGTGCTGATGATAGCCTAGGTGAGGAGTCCCTTATGTCCACCAGCTGGAGTGCTGACAGCTCTCTTTAAACTACCTGGGCTACTTTTCCATAGATTACATTTATAGCTTAGACCAACAACCATCTGGCCTTAGCAGGAATCCCTTCCCCCAGTGCTATCTCTCACTGTGGGATTGTGGGTGGTAGAGGACAGGTAGAAATAGGGAAGCGATCGATCAGGGAAGTTGATCAGAGGAAGGAAGGGACACTTTGGCCTCTGATTTCCTTAGATGACCCAAGGATTGTCTGATCTCCCATAGACCTGTCCCCAGCCCCTTTGAAGCCTGCCAGTATGAATGAGTTTGGAGAGAAACTAGACAATTACATCTGGTAGAGCCAAGAGAGCACCGGATTTGGAATCAAAGGACATGAGTTCAAATCCTAACTCTTCTTCCTACCTGTGTGATACTCATGGCTTCATTTTTTCCTGTGTTTATTATTATTAATGATATTTAGAGGCTTTTATATTGATATTTATTTATATATAAATATAAATATATACACATATATTTATATGGCACTTGGAAGTTTGCAAAGCACTTTTCAAACTTTTCATTTTCTCTTCACAACAAACCTGAGAAGAAAGTTATATTATTATCTGTTATCTATTATTTGAGGAAACTGAGGTAGCTAAAAGCTAATAGGGACTTGCCCAGGGTTACACAATTGTTAAGTCCCTGAATCTGAATTTGAACTCAGGTCTTCCTGACTCCAGGTCCAACACTCTCTTTACTAGGACATTTACCTACTAAATTAGATCTAAATGCAATGATTTTTGAAGTAAGCAAAACTAGTAAGTTTGGTGAATAATAATGTCACCCTTTGAAGATGATGTTGGGCAAATAAAGGGATTCTGCCACGGACTCACTGTGTAATTTTAGCAAGTCACCTTACCCTAGGGGCCTCAGTTTACTATTCTGAAAATAACTGGGATAGAGCTCAAAATTCCTCTTTAGATCTAAATTCTATGAAGCTGGCTGGACATAGATCAGGAAAAAACAGAAATCCAGAATAGATAGAAAGGAACATCACATATAGAGTATCAGAAAGTGATTAAAAAATTAACTTCTTGCTGTTGGCAGTGTAGGGCAGTGTAGTATATATATATCATACCAAGGTAGCCTGGAGATCCTTGTTACCTGTTGTACCCATTTTATTCTGAAAATCCTTAAACTTCTGTCTTAGTATCAATTTCAATTCAGAAGATCAGTAAGGGGTAGGCAATGGGGGTTAGGTCACTTGCTCAGGGTTATACAGCTAGGAAGTGTCTGAGACCAGATTTGAACCCAGTACCTTCTGATTACAGGCCTGGTACTCCATCCTAGCTGCCTCTATTGTATTCATTTTAGATATGAGGAGGCTCAATGAAGTTGTTGGGTTCATTATCCTTCAGTCAATCAATTGACAGATATGTGTGTGTTAGAGTCTACTGTGTTCAGTACAGTGCTAGATGGTGCTCCTGCATTATCATTACTGCCAATAAAAGAACGTTACCTGAGTAAGAGGCTGTTCTTGAAGAACTAAGACCAAAGGGCAGCGAAATTATGGGAGACCAGATCTGGCTGGACGAGGCAGTAATGGGACAGCGGGTGAAAATAAATGCCACACTTGTGACATCTGTGCCCAATCCCTTCAAAGGTCCTGACCAGTCCACTCTCAGGAAGGGACTGGCTCAAGGCTGTTCCTCTTCTCCTTCCTTCAAAGCAACGTTTTTAGGAGTAGGGAGTATTGGTTGGTCTCATTTATGAGGGAAATTCTCTCTTCTCTTCCTAGATCATCAGCATGTCAAGACTGGGCAACACATTTATTGAAAAAGACAAGGGAAATAAACAAGGCTTGGTAATGACGATTCTAGCTGGCAGCACAGGTATCTCACAGAGACAGAGATAGACAGAGAGACAGAGACAGGGAGGGGGAATGGGAGAGAGACAGAGAGAGGGAAAAGGGGGAGAGAGACAGAGACAGAAGGGGGGAGAGAGAGAGAGAGAGAGAGAGAGAGAGAGAGAGAGAGAGAGAGAGAGAGAGAGAGAGAGAGAGAGAGAGAGAGAGAGAGAGAGAGAGAGAGGGAGAGGGAGAGAGAATAGATATCTGTAAGAGTTTTTAGAGGAGAAGCTCACCCTGGGTTCAAATCTGGTCTCAGACACTTTCTAGATATGTGGCCCTGGGCAAGTCACTTAATCCCATTGCCTGGTCCTTACTACTTTTCTGCCTTGGAACCAATACACCGTATTATTTCTAAGATAGAAGGTGAGGGTTTAAAAAAAGAATTTGGGGGGAGACAGGTCTAATTCCCTAGACCCACTTAGCCTTAGGACTTCTGACACTTAGAAGTAGTTTGTTCACATTATACTGCTGAGAATATAAACCCTCAGCTCTAAAGGAGGATTTGACACTTTGGAGAAATAAGACTCATGCTATTTCCAGGCTTAGGATTGAACAACAAAGCCATGTTTTGTTGGAAATCTTCTCAAGTCCTGCAAACCTGGAAGCAATTCTCTTTCAGAATCTCCAGATGTGTAAGAAGGAAATCTGCAAGTTCCATTATGAGCCGTGGAGTGGAGTGAGAGTGGGCCAAACAGTGCAGACCCTGGTTAGCCACTGTCTTCACTTTTGACGTGTGGAGTACAAAACTAGATTTAGAAACCTATGGCATTGTCAACAGTCATCCTTACCCATCAGTCAATTAATTGGCATGTAATGTGTGTTGGAGTCTGCTGTGTTTAATACTGTATTAGGTGTTTCTATATCATCATTAATGGCAATAAAACCACATATTCTTATTCAGATTCACTCCCAAACTGTTTGCACTGGACCAGAGGCCTCTCTACTCCTTGGATCTCAAAGTCCAGAGAAATATATAAGTGAAAAGGAAAAGTAGACATGTGTAGGATCTGATGCTCCTTTTTCTTATCTGTAGGAGAAATCCTGATCAGCTAGGCAACTCAGTACTTAGAGTGCGGGGCCTAGTTAGGAAGACCTGAGTTCAAATTTGACTTCACTTACTAGTTGTGTGATCATGGAGAGGTCACTTAACTGTTTGCCTCAGTTTCCTCATCTGTAAAATAAGCTGGAAAAGGAAATGGCAAAACACTTAATTTCTTTGCTAAGAAAACCCCAAATGGAGTCATGAAGAGTCAGACACAATTGCAATGACTAAATGATGATGACAACAGGAGAAATCCTACTCCTATAAGAAAGCGATTGAACAGAAGTCTCCTTCTTGATGAGGAAACCCGCAGGGAAGGTCATAGGTGTCCCTCTGGTATGCTGATAATGATTTCAAAACTGAAAAATACCCCCAAAGGTCCAGGGAAGTTTCATTTACTGTGGTCACAATAGATTCCTGCAATGCCATACTCCTTTGGGTCTGAGGAATTTTCTCTCTCTATTCCCAGTATCTGTTCTGAAAGGTTGCTGATCTTGCTTTTAGTGTAAAAAAAAATACTCATTTTAGCTTCATCTTAGACTAAAATCTCTATGAGGGAAGGGGCCATATCTTCTATAGTTTTATGCAATCTTAAATCTCCCTGAACTACCTACTAAGGAGCTCTGAGCCCCATTAATAAATTAGGCAATCAATTCCTGAAGCTTCACCTAGAAACCAATATTGATCAGTGAAGATAAAAGGATACTTATTGAGCATCAAACTGCACAAGGATAAATTGTTCTACCTGATCTTCTATGGGGGTCATATAGATAAAGATCACAAATACAAATTATTAACACATCATTGTTGATGCCCCCCCTCATTCAGTCATTTATTTCATTCATTCTTTCAGACCAAAAAAGAAAAAGTACATTAAATGCCTTTTATTCATTGGTACTGGGGGACACATATAAGCATAAGACATAGGTATCATTGTTCAGTTGTTTCAATTGCCTCTGACTCCTGGTGATTCCTTTTGGGGTTTTCTTGGCAAAGATGTTGGAGTGATTTGTCATTTCCTTCTCCAGCTCTTTTTACAAATGAGGAACTGAAGCCAACAGACTTGCCAGGGTCACAGAGCTAGGAAGTGTCTAAGGCCAGATTTGAACTCAAGAAGATGAATCATCCTAACTCCAGCCCCAGCACTATGCCTCCCAGCAGCCCTGAGATAAATGTTCATTGAATTAAATTGAACTGAGATGGCCAGGTACCCCGTGCCATATCTGTCCACTGACCTCCTGGCTTTCCCTCAATTTTCATCTAAAATCTCACCTTCTTTTTTTTTTTCTAGCCTCTATTCTTTTTTTTTTTTTAATATATTTTATTTGATCATTTCCAAGCATTATTCGTTAAAGACATAGATCATTTTCTTTTCCCCCCCCCCACCCCCCATAGCCGACGCGTAAGTCCACTGGGCATTAGATGTTTTCTTGATTTGAACCCATTGCTTTGTTGATAGTATTTGCATTAGAGTGTTCATTTAGAGTCCATCCTCTGTCATGTCCCCTCAACCTCTGTATTCAGGCAGTTGCTTTTCCTCGGTGTTTCCACTCCCATAGTTTATCCTTTGCTTATGAATGGTGTTTTTTTCTCCTGGATCCCTGCAAGTTGTTCAGGGACATTACACCGCCCCTAATGGAGAAGTCCATTACGTTCGATTATACCACAGTGTATTAGTCTCTGTGTACAATGTTCTCCTGGTTCTGCTCCTCTCGCTCTGCATCACTTCCTGGAGGTTGTTCCAGTCTCCATGGAACTTCTCCACTTTATTATTCCTTTGAGCACAATAGTATTCCATCACCAACATATACCACAGTTTGTTCAGCCATTCCCCAATTGATGGGCATCCCCTCGTTTTCCAGTTTTGGGCCACCACAAAGAGCGCAGCTATGAATATTTTTGTACAAGTCTTTGTGTCCATTATCTCTTTGGGATACAGACCCAGCAGTGCTATGGCTGGGTCAAAGGGTAGATATTCTTTTGTCGCCCTTTGGGCATAGTTCCAAATTGCCCTCCAGAATGGTTGGATCAGTTCACAACTCCACCAGCAATGAATTAATGTCCCTACTTTGCCACATCCCCTCCAGCATTCATTACTTTCCTCTGCTGTTATGTTAGCCAATCTGCTAGGTGTGAGGTGATACCTCAGAGTTGTTTTGATTTGCATCTCTCTGATTATAAGAGATGTGGAACACTTCTTCATGTGCTTGTTAATGGTTTTGATTTCTTTATCTGAGAACTGCCTATCCATTTCCCTTGCCCATTTATCAATTGGAGAATGGCTTGATTTTTTGTACAATTGATTTAGCTCATTATAAATATGAGTAATTAAACCTTTGTCAGAGGTTTCTATGAAGATTTTTTCCCAATTTGTTGTTTCCCTTCTGATTTTAGTTATATTGGTTTTGTTTGTACAAAAGCTTTTTAGTTTGATGTAGTCAAAATTATTTATTTTACATTTTGTGATTCTTTCTATATCTTGCTTGGTTTTAAAGCCTTTCCCCTCCCAAAGGTCTGACATGTATACTATTCTGTGTTTACCCAATTTACTTATGGTTTCCTTCTTTATGTTTAAGTCACTCACCCATTTTGAATTTATCTTGGTGTAGGGTGTGAGGTGTTGATCTATTCCTAGTCTCTCCCACACTGTCTTCCAATTTTCCCAGCAGTTTTTATCGAATAGTGGATTTTTGTCCCAAAAGCTGGGATCTTTGGGTTTATCGTATACTGTCTTGCTGAGGTCGTTTTCCCCCAGTCTATTCCACTGATCTTCCTTTCTGTTTCTTAGCCAGTACCAAATTGTTTTGATGACTGCTGCTTTGTAATATAGTTTGAGGTCTGGGACTGCAAGGCCCCCATCATATGTGTTTTTTTTCATTATTTCCCTGGATATCCTTGATCTTTTGTTCTTCCAAATGAACTTTGTTATGGTTTTTTCTAAATCAGTGAAGAAGTATTTTGGGAGTTCAATGGGTATGGCACTAAATAGATAAATAAGTTTGGGTAGGATGGTCATTTTTATTATATTGGCTCGTCCTATCCATGAGCAGTTAATGTTTTTCCAATTGTTCAAGTCTAGTTTTAGTTGTGTGGCGAGTGTTTTGTAGTTGTGTTCATATAGTTCCTGTGTTTGTCTTGGGAGATAGATTCCTAGGTATTTTATTTTGTCTAAGGTGATTTTGAATGGGATTTCTCTTTCTAGTTCTTGCTGCTGAGCTGTGTTGGAGATATATAGAAAAGCTGATGATTTATGTGGGTTTATTTTGTATCCTGCAACTTTGCTAAAGTTGTTGATTATTTCAATTAGCTTTTTGGTTGAATCTCTAGGATTCTTTAAGTAGACCATCATGTCATCCGCAAAGAGTGATAACTTGGTCTCCTCCTTGCCTATTCTGATGCCTTCAATTTCTTTATCTTCTCTAATTGCTACTGCTAGTGTTTCTAGTACAATGTCAAATAGTAGAGGTGATAATGGGCATCCTTGTTTCACTCCTGATCTTATTGGGAATGCATCTAGTTTATCCCCATTGCAGATGATATTAGCTGTTGGTTTTAGATATATACTGTTTATTATTTTTAGGAATGACCCTTCTATTCCTATGCTTTCTAGTGTTTTTAATAGGAATGGGTGTTGTATTTTATCAAAGGCTTTTTCTGCATCTATTGAGATAATCGTGTGGTTCTTGCTAGTTTGCTTGTTGATGTGGTCAATTATGTGGATGGTTTTCCTAATGTTGAACCAGCCCTGCATCCCTGGTATGAATCCTACTTGATCATGGTGAATGATCCTTCTGATCACTTGCTGGAGTCTTTTTGCTAGTATCCTATTTAAAATTTTTGCATCTATATTCATTAGGGAGATTGGTCTATAGTTTTCTTTCTCTGTTTTTGACCTGCCTGGTTTTGGAATCAGTACCATGTTTGTGTCGTAAAAGGAGTTTGGTAGAACTCCCTCTTTGCTTATTATGTCAAATAGTTTGTATAGTATTGGGGTTAATTGTTCTCTGAATGTTTGATAGAATTCACAGGTGAATCCATCAGGCCCTGGGGATTTTTTCTTAGGAAGTTCTTTGATGGCTTGATGGATTTCAATTTCTGATATGGGATTATTTAAGAATTCTATTTCCTCTTCTGTTAGTCTAGGCAGTTTGTATTTTTGTATATATTCATCCATTTCTCCTAAATTGGTGTATTTATTGCCATATAATTGGGCAAAGTAATTTCTAATGATTGCCTTAATTTCCTCCTCATTGGAGGTGCTGTCCCCCTTTTCATCTTTAATGCTGTGAATTTGCTTTTCTTCCTTCCTTTTTTTAATTAGATTGACCAGTACTTTGTCTATTTTGTTTGTTTTTTCAAAGTACCAGCTTCTTGTCTTATTTATTAAATCAATAGTTCTATCACTTTCGATTTTATTAATTTCTCCCTTAATTTTTAGGATTTCTAATTTGGTTTTCTGCTGGGGGTTTTTAATTTGATCGCTTTCGAGTTTTTTCAATTGCATTTCCAATTGATTGATCTCTGCTCTCCCTTGTTTGTTAATATGAGCTTTCAGGGATATGAATTTGCCTCTGATTACCGCTTTGGCTGCATCCCAAAAGGTTTGAAAGGATGTTTCGCCATTGTCATTTTCCTTGATGAAATTATTAATTGTTTCTATGATTTCTTCTTTAGCTAAACGGTTTTGGAGTATCATATTGTTTAATTTCCAATTGGTTTTAGATTTGGTTTTCCATGTACCATTACTAATCATTATTTTTATTGCCTTGTGATCTGAGAAGGCTGCATTCATTATTTCTGCTTTTTTGCATTTGTGTGCTATGTTTCTGTGACCTAATGTATGGTCAATTTTTGTGAATGTGCCATGTGGTGCTGAGAAGAAGGTGTATTCCTTTTTATCCCTATTTATTTTTCTCCATATGTCTATTAATTCTAATTTTTCTAAGATTTCATTCACTTCTTTTACCTCTTTCTTATTTATTTTTTGATTTGATTTATCTAAATTTGATAATGGTTGGTTTAAGTCTCCCACTAGTATGGTTTTATTGTCTATTTCTTCCTTCAATTCTCCTAGTTTCTCCATTAGAAATTTGGGTGCTATATTATTTGGTGCATACATGTTGATTAATGATATTTCCTCATTGTCTAGAGTCCCTTTTAACAAAATATAATTACCTTCCCTATCCCTTTTGATCAGGTCTATTTTTGCATTGGCTTTATCAGATATCATGATTACCACTCCTGCCTTCTTTCTATCAGTTGAGGCCCAGAAGGTCTTACTCCATCCTTTAATTCTGACCTTGTGGGTGTCAACCCGCCTCATGTGTGTTTCTTGAAGACAACATATGGTAGGGTTTTGGATTCTAATCCATTCAGCTATTCGTCTACGTTTTATGGGTGAGTTCATCCCATTCACGTTCAAAGTTATGATTGTCATTTGTGGACTCCCTGGCATTTTGATTGCCTTCCCTAATTCTAACCTTTTCTTCTTCGGCTCTACCTTTTAGTCCAGTGATTTACTTTGAATCAGTCCCCCTTGTCCCCTCCCTTGATGTTTCCCTTTTTAGTCCCTCCCTTTTTGTTCCCTCCCCCTCCCCCCTTTCTTTCCCTCCCTTTTTGTTCTCCCTCTCCCCCTCCCCCCCTTGGTTTTCCCTTCTCCTTACCCTTGTTGGGTAAGATAGAATTCAAGATCCCAATGGATCTGGATGTTTTTCCCTCTCAGAGTTGATTTCCCTGAGATTGAGGTTTAAGTAACCCCCCCCCCTCTCTTCCTCTCCTTCTTATAGGAGTTTTCTTCCCCTCCCCTTCCCCTGTGAATCTTTGTGTGAGAACCATTATTCTATTTGGTCTTTCTTTACCCCCTATTTATACATTACATTTTCCCCACATATTAGTATACATAGGTTGATATAAATGTAGTCCTTATAGAAGAGAGTTTGAGTAAAAGAAGATAACATTTTTCCCCTTTCCTTAATATTTACCTTTTCAGGTATTCCTTGCTCTTTGATTTTCGGTATCAAACTTTCCACAGAGCTCTGGTCTTTTCTTTGCAAAAAGTTGGAAGTCTTCTATTTTGTTGAATGCCCATACTCTCCCTTGGAAGTATATAGTCAGTTTTGCTGGGTAGCTGATTCTTGGTTGGAGACCCAGCTCTCTTGCCTTTCTGAAGATCATGTTCCATGCCTTACGATCATTCAGCGTAGAACTTGCAAGGTCTTGTGTGATCCTGATTGGCATTCCTTTATATCTAAATTGTCTTTTTCTGGCTTCCTGTAGGATTTTTTCTTTTGTTTGATAGCTTTGGAATTTGGCAATTACATTCCTGGGAGTTGTCTTTTGGGGGTTTAGTGTAGAAGGTGTTCTGTGAGCTCTGTCAGTGGATGTATTGCCCCCTTGTTCTAGAATCTCTGGGCAATTTTCTTTGATTATATCTTGTATCACCATGTCCAGTTTGGTGTTTATTTCTGGCTTTTCTGGGAGTCCAATTATTCTTAAATTTTCTCTTCTCCCCCTGTTTTCCAGATCTATCACCTTGTCGGTGAGATATTTTATGTTCTCTTCTAATTTCTTGGTGTTTTGGCTTTGCTTTATTAGTTCTTGCTTTAAAGCCTGGTTTTCTTTTACAGTTTGGTCAAACTGGTTTTGTAGATGCGTGAATTTCTTTTGCATCATTTCCCACTTTTCCTCCCAGAGGGCTTCCATCTTTTTGGTCCTTTCTGATTCAAATTCTTCATGGGTTTGTGGAGAGTTTCTATTTCCTTTGGAAGATTTTGGAGAATTTTCTTGTATATCTTCTTCTATCTGCTCTGTATTTTGTATTTTGGCTCCATAGAATGTGTCCAGAGTCGCCCCTTTCTTCTTATTTTTCTTGGTATTTTGGGGCTTCTGTGCTTCTGTGGAATTTGTCATCTCTGAACGTGGAGGATTGGCTTTTCTTGTCTTTGTCTGGTGATCAGTGGCTTTAGTCCTGGGCAGATGTTGGTTCTATGAGCGTTCCCTGGGTTAAACTGAATATGCCTCACTGGAACTGGAATGGAAGGGTCGGACCATGAGGCCACACTCTCCCCCTGGCTCGATTTCCGGAAGTTGCCTTCAGAATCCCTGGCCGTGAGGCTGTTTCGTCGGCCTGCGGGGGGATGGGCTGCCGCTTCCCCAAGCTCCGAGAGCACAGACTTTCACTGAGACTTGGATTGCAGGATCCAGCCCGTGAGGCTGTCTTGCCCGCCCTGAGGGTTGCTGTTGTTTTGACCAGCTCTCTGCAGCGGAGGCCCCAGGCAGTAACTTTCACCCGGACCGACCAGCTCTTTGCAGCGGAGGCCCCAGGCAGTAACTTTCACCCGGACCTACCGGCTCTCTGCAGTGGAAGCCCCAGGCAGTAACTTTCACCCGGACTGGGACTTGGGTAGAAGACCCTGAGGGTTGTTGTTCCTCAGACCCTGCTCTCTGAGCCCGGCGCGGCTCCGCTTCCGGGAGCCTTGGACTCTGCGCTCCTACCCCTGAGGTCCGAGGGATCTCGGGTTCTGGCTTTTGAGGGGAGCCGTACCTTTTGAACCGGGTCCAGGTCCAGGAGGAGGGTTCCCAGGGTCTGTGCTGTTGATCGTTTTGAATTTCGGCGCCTTAGGAGCTTCTAGTTTGAGATCGGTCGGGAAGGGTTTTCCGGAGATCTGAACTTCAGCTTTCTCTAAGCCGCCATCTTAACCGGAAGTCCCTCTAAAATCTCACCTTCTACAGGAAGCCTTCCTCAATTCTTCTTAATTTCATTGCCTTCCCTCTGTTAATAATCTCCTCTTCATACTGTATGCAGCTTGCTTTGTATAAATTTGTTTGCAAGTTGTCTCCCCCATTAGACTGTAAGCAATTTGAGGGTAGGAACTTCCTGTTGCCTTTTTTGCAACCCCTGTGCTTAGCACAGACATAGGAGGCACTCAGTAAATATTTGATTATTCCCAACTGGCAGCACACATGCATTAGTAGTGCTCATCTATTCAACCCAAACTTACATTTTCCAAAAACATGCAAGATGGAGAATCATGGAAGCAAGGTGAGAGGAAAATATGCCTGGATAAAAGCTCCAACTGCCTTTCAATAGGAGCAGAGCATCAGTTGGGTTGAAACAGTAAAATTCAGTAACAAGCCCACTGAGCTTCTCTTCACATTCCTTATTTGCTTTGCCCCTCAATATTGATATTCTATCTCTGAAGCAGTGTAGTATAAAGCCATCCATCAGAAGCTGCCAGGGGAAAAAATCCTTTAGAAAAGCAAAGAAGGACACACACACACACTCACACACACACTCACTTATTTAGTATGTCATTTTGGAGACAGAATCTTAATAGGCTTAGTACCCTTTTCCACCTCCAAGATATTTCCAGGACTATATAGTTCTTTTTTCTCTTTAATGTCCCCCAGACATGTGGCATATGTGTTTCTGCTGGACTGACCACACTGAAAACTGGTAAATGGGAGGGTTTACCAATATGGTATGTATTTCTGCTTCTGCACAGACCTCCTCCTCACTTTCTCTCCATCCCATATCTTCTTCTCCTTCAGCATCTCACCCCAGTCTTCCCTTGTCTCTGAAGCTTTCTCAGACTTCCCTAGCCCTTCGGTGACAGAGCTTCCTTCTCTGAACTCCAAGAACATTTATCATTTGTACTATTCATTGACTTTTAGCATAGCTTGGGATCTCTATCTGGAGAGGAATTTAGAGTGTTTAGTTCAACACTCAACTGAGTGTTTCTTCAACAACTGAGGAAAATAAGGCCTAGAGATGAAAATTTCAGAGCTAGGATTTGAGCTGAGGTCTTCTCATTCCATTATGGTTATGGTCTTTTCTCTTTCTATACATACACACACAAACACACACACTCACACAATGTGGAATTGTGAAAATGCTTGTTCCAAACAAAGAAAATTAATCAAGGCTGAAGTGGGGCAGAATTATGTCCAAGATATTTTGTGAAGAGGAAATGAATGAAAACAGTAAATAAACTGAAGCCTGAATATCTGGGACAGCACTGAAAAAGAATGCTATAAGAATCAATCCATAAAAATATTTAATTACCTACTAGGTATCAGGTGTTGTGCTAGGTAAGGCGGAAACAGATAAAAACGAAATCTCTTTCCTCAAGAAGCTTACATTGCAAAAAATAAAACTGGTAGATAGATAGACAGACACAGACAGACAGACAGACATACAGATAGATAGACAGACAGATAGATAGATAGATAGATAGATAGATAGATAGATAGATAGACAGACAGACAGACAGACAGACAGATAGATAGTTGATATGGGGGCAGTAAGGTGGCACAGTGAACCAAACACCAAGTTGAGAGTCAGGAATACTCATCTTCATGAGTTCAAATCTCACCTTGGACACTTATTAGCTGTGTGACCCTGGGCAAGTCCCTTAACCTGGTTTGCCTCTGTTTCCTCATCTGTCAAATGAGCTGTAGAAGAAAATGGCAAACCAGTTCATTATCTTTGCCAAGAAAACCCCAAATGGGATCATGAAAAGTTGGATACATGTAAAAGGACTGAGCAGCAAATAAGCAGATACAAAATGTGTGTTCTAATAAAGGTAATTTGTAAGAACAAGAGAAGTACTGAAAGGAATGACTAACGGAAGAGAGTATATATGTGTTTGGCTGGAAGAGGAGGGGGGTCCTGGAACTGCAATCTCCTAGTAAGTACTATGCAGATCAACAAACAGTCCACAATGCATGAATCTTAGAGTGCACACCTAATATTCAAATGATCTCTGACCTTGTTCATTCAATAGTTCTCTCCACTAATGCAGACTGCAATTCATCCACACCTGCTCATCCTTTGTGATTCTTCTCTGTTCTCTCAAAAATTCGCCATAGGGTGCCTGCTCTCTACACTGGAGGTCTTCCTCTATTCCTCCTGGCATCACAAAGGTATCAGTAGATTACTCTGGCTATATTTCTGACAACATCCTGGCCATCACGAAATAAAGAGAACTAATAATTAAAAATTATACTCTGAAATCCATCAAAATTTCTTGGGTATTGGACTATCAAAATACACTAAAGTCACAGAAGAAGCCAAATGGTACTTTGGAAAGAGAATTGGATTTAAGTCAGATCACTTTACAGGTTTGGATCTTAACTCTGCAACCTATATCCCATAAAGCAGATCATGACCCATCTAAGTCTCAATTATCTTATCTATAAAATGAGATGGACTAGATGATTTTTTATTCAGAGATATTTTATTTTCCTAGCTACATGTAATAACAATTTTCAACATGCATTTTCTGAAATTATAAGATTCAAATTGTCTCCTCCCCTTCCCACCTTCCCCTCTCTTAGAAAATGTAAGCAATTTGATCTGGGTTATACATGTATTATCATGCAAAACATACTTCCCTATTGATCACTATATAAGCGAATATTCATTTAGAACCAAAACCCCCAATAAAATCATAAATAGACTAACGTGAAAGACAGTCTGCTTTGATCTGCATAGACCAGCTGACTTCTAAGCTCCCTTCTGGCTCTAAATCTATGGTCCACATGGTATGAAACCCTATAATTTAAATGCACAAATTTGGACAATACAGCAAATGTGTTTTAAAGTACCATTCATTGATTGACTTTGAAATGCTTCTTGGGAAATTGTCCTTACTATTCATATTCTGAGCTGAACTCCTGGGCAAAGTGTGGTAGGATTAGATGGGGGGTGGAGTGGGGAGGGAATGGATAGCAGTCATTATTAATTTTTGGAAAATGACTTTATTCTCCTTAAAGACTCTAAGTAAAATGTAGCCAATCAGAATCTAGCTAGATGGATGCCCAGGAACAAAATAGTGTAACTCCAAGGACCAAGTTTCAGGCTTGAATTCTAACAGCATTTATCCCAAATGGAGTAATCCCGAGACAGAGAAACTCAATTCTGTGAAATGCTTTGGGTGGACGCCTCCAAAGGGGAACGCTTACATTTGGAGAGCCTTGCCCCATTCGCGGGAGCCCTCTAGATCGCTGGACGTGGAATTGATGCTGATTTCATTCCCATCCGACCTGTCACTTAAATGCCTTCCTTTCCACTCCACCTGCTCTGAGGCCACTGCTGGAGTTTAAAGGCGAGGAGAGGAGACGTGACAGCAGAAACAAGAAAGGGGGGGAAGGAGAGGAAGAGAGAGGGGGCAGGCCCATCTGGCTAAGCTTTTACAAAGCTCTCTTTCTGGGGGCAGCTTCTCTTGGAGAACAGAGCCAGCAGGGCTGAGGGAAAGCAGGTAGGCCTGGCAAGTAGCAGCCTGTCCCTGCCACCGCTCTGGAGGTGACTCAGGGTCAGCAGAGCAAACCACCTCAAAGCCCAGCTTCAGGCTAGAAGCATTCAGGCTGGGGCTGGAGTCAGCCAGGGAAGGGCTACCAGACACCTGGATATTCAAGGGAGGGAAGCAGAGATGCAACAATGGAGCCCACAAGAAGTCGGGACATTTTTTTTCCAGTCCAGGGGAAGAAATAAGAACCCAGATAATGTCAGCATGAAATGGGGCTAAAAACCTGCCAATTAACCCAAAGCCAAGGGCTGATCTGCTCAGAGGGTTCGCTTCAGGAGGCCAGGATTTGCTAACTCTGCCACTGGACAGCAACCTTGCTAGCTCCCTCCTGTCAGCAGCCATGGAGAGGAAAGCACTCTTCCTGTGACACCCCAACAGCACTGAAGAAGAATGTGCGGTCATGTCACTTGGAGCAATCAGGAAAGCAACCTTTGACATGAAGCAGCAGGCAGATAATAAGACTCTGGGGCTGACGACAAATGAGACGGCATTTAATTTGCTGTGCAATGTTCATGTAATTAGATACATTTGGTACAGACAAGGAAGGAGATAGCTAAAATATGGGCTTGATAAATTGGGGCTCCATCAAGCTCTGATCACATTAATCATAAAGCCAAAGCTCACTAACTCCATTTTTTTCTCCTAAGCATTGCCATCATTTCAGGGGAGAAAGGGAGAGAGAGACAGAAACAGAGAGAGACAGAGAGACAAAGACAGACAGACACAGAGACAGACAGAGACAGAGACACAGAGAGAGACAGAGACAAAGAAACAGAGACAGAGAGACAGAGACAGATAGATAGAAAAGAGACAAAGAGACAGACACAGAGAGAGACAGAGACATATAGAGACAGAGAAATAGATGGAGAGACAGAGACAAAGAAACAGAGACAGAGAGAGAAAGGGGGTGAGACAGAGACAGAGACAAACAGGTGGGGGAGAGGAGTGTGAGTTTATGGTATATTTTCTTTTCTTTTTTAAATCCTTACCTTCTGTCTTAGAATTAATAATAAGTATCAGTTCCAAGGGAAAAGACTGGTAAGGGCTAGGCAGTAGGGGTTAAGTGACTTGCCCAGGGTCACACATGATATATTTTCTTTTAACTAAAGAAGGTACCATTGGGGACTGTTAAACATTGGTGTCTCCCTTTGGCAATTGGATATTACAAACTCATTGAGGGAAGGCAAACTGACTTACAGCATGCATTTAGACAGCAATGCAATGATTTGGAGGGAATTTAGGTTTCTTACAAATGGTCTATGTAATATAACAATAACTACAACACCACATTTTTTTAGATGAGAGGTCCATTTAAATTTGGTGTGTTAAATTCCCAGAGTGGAAACTCTTAGCTCCAATATAGATTATTTATAACATATACTTTTAGAGAGCCATCTAGGGCACCAAGAAGTTCATAGGACCATAGATTTAAAGATGGAAGGGCCCTCAGGGCTCATCTAGTTCAACCCATCATTTTTGCATTAAAGGAAACTGAGTCTTAGGAAAATTAAGTGACTTATCCAAGGTCACACAGGAAATAAATGGCAGGAAAGAGATAGTGAATTATAACAGCCATTGTCAACAATACTTTACATGCACGTAGCTGCTGTGTAAAGAAAAAAAAATAGAGATGCTTTCCACATATTGCTTTAAAATCAGTTTCTTAGTGGAGACCTCTAGTCTTTCCTCAGATAAGAAAAATGAGGCCAAGAAAGGCTAAGCAGAGATAGGTGATACCACCCATCTATTAAAAAGGCACCCACCATATTGGGCCCTAAAGACTCCATAAACCAACATCATCCAGCACGTCCTTCCTTTGAAAAGTCAAGGCTCCAGGAGCAAAGTGGTTCTCCTTCTCACGTTGGGGCCTGAATGAGATGGTCTGCATACCTAGTATCTGCCCCAAGCAGGTCTGAGATGGAGCTGCATTTGGGGGGAAGCAGAAAGCATGATACGATTCAATTTGGCAAGAATCTTTCAGCCACCAACCATCTGCAGGTGCTGGGTTAGGCAGTGGGGATATAGAGATGAAAACCAAAAGACACAGATTTACCTTTGAGTACGCTTCCAACCGAACAGGGAGGATAAGTACACACAAATTACTATTTTATTAGGCAAAATGTCACAGAGCATAAGCGAGCTCCAGAAAGAATGCTATGACAGTTCTGAGCAGAAAGATGACTTCCAGCTGGGAGGAAATCAGGGAAGAATTCTCAGAGAAGGGGGCACCGGAGTTGGGCCCTGAAGCAATGGAGAGATTCCAACAGGCTGAAACTCCAGAATCTCAGAATATGGGAGCAAGAAGGCATCTTCTGAATCATTTAGTCAAGGTCTCTCGGGTGACAGAGGCAGAAGCTGAAGAATACAGAAATGACTTTTCCAAGGTCAAAGATCCAAGTGAGTCAGGACTCAAACTCAGATCATTTAAGTACATTTCAGTTTCCATCATATCATTTGGTCTTTCCATATCACATTCCTTATCTCTGGAGAGAGGAACTCTATTTTAGGCATAAGGGAAGTATGATCCAAAGTCAAACAGATGGGAGTAGGAGAGGGGGGCAGGAATAAGAATCAGGGATGTTGAGTAGACTCCATTGGGCTAAATCACAAAGTCATAAAAACTGAAAAGGGGGAAATCAATTCAAACCATTTGTGAACTTGAGCCAGGACTGAGAGTTGATACTTTATTTGGAAGACAATTGGGAGCCACTGATGGTTTTAGAATAAGAGAGAGATGTGATCAGAGCTTTGAATTAGGAAGATTATAGGAGTATTGATGTGAAAAATGGATTAGAGATCTGCTCAGGGGCACTGGAGACGAGTACCATAGAATAGGGTATCACCAATGAAAATAGAAAGGGGGTGAAGGGAAGTGATGCTGTATAGACAGGATCGTAGGGTCATGGTAACTAGAGCAGGAAGATATCACTGAGATTATCTGCCAGAATAATATTCCCAGAAGGCACAGGCTCCTCAATTGAGGTGACTAGGATTTGATCCTGAACATACTTCTCTTTGCTAAGGCATCTTCTTTTGTGGAGTAGCAACTAAACCAATATGTCCTCAGCTGAATCCTTGTTTATAACTTTCTGGGAAATCCTCTCTGGAATTTCAAGCCTTTCACCCCCTCCCCCCAATCTGTGATTCCAGTATCATAAATTATTCCTTTTCATGGACACTGGTTTACCCAAACTGGCTTTATTATTATTCATCTATAATATTCCATTTCCCAACTCCACACCTTTACACCGTCTCTTCCCTCTCCTGGTGATTCACTCCCTCCTCGCTACTGCCTCTTGAGATCTCAAGTTTCATTCATGACTTGGTTCAACCACCACTTACTGCATAAAGCCTTCATTGGATACCTCTCCTGCACCCCCAATCTGCTAACACCTTTCCTTTGAAGCTGTATTTTATGTTTGTATCTTGTGTTTTTCTGGGTTACCCTGTAAATTCCTTGAGATTGTTTTCTTGTTTTTATAACCCAAGCACCCAGCACTGTTCCAGGCACATAGGAGGCATTTAATAAATGCTTGTGAATTAGGGGGCAGTTCACTTAGCACAATGTTGGACTAGGTAGGAGGAAGAAGTGTTCAAATCCAGCCTCAGACACTTAACTGTGTAAGCTGCTTAACATTCCTTAACCTCAGTTTTCTTTTTTGTAAAATGGGGATAAATATCTCCCCCCCCCTTCCAGAGTTGACAAGCCATTCTACTGGCATACCTTTTCTCTTAGAATTGATACTAAGTACAGATTCTAAGGCAGAGAAGCACTAAGGGCTAGGCAACTGGGCTGAAGTGATTTGCCCAGGGTCACACAGAATAGCTATTCTTCTTATTGGTTGATTGATGTGAGTAGTATAATATTTCTAAGGAATAACTAATCGTATACTGAGGAAAACCAATCATCTTATCCCAAATTGTTGTTGTCTTGTAGATTTAGGGGGAAAGAGCAGTGACTGTGAGTGGGACAAAAGGAGGCGACTCTCTCCAAGATCCATATGCATAAAATGAGCCCATCACTCTCTCCCCTGTTCCTCAAGCTCCTCTCCTTGCTTTCACATACTCTTTAGCCTGAATGATGCCTTTTTCTGACTTCTTTTCCTCTTCAAGCATTCCCATGATACTCATTTTCACAAGGTTTCACCAGTCTAAGCCAAGAAAATCTCACTGGGTGCTTATCACTCAGAGAAGATGTAGTTCACTCATATTTAAAAAATGTAGTTCAGGAGCTGCTAGGCAACACAACGGATAAAGTGCCAGAGGAGGAATCAGGATGACCTGGGTTCAAATTTGGCCTCAGACACTTCCTAACTGTGTGACCCTGGGCAAATCACTTCAGCCCAGTTGCCTAGCCCTTAGTGCTCTTCTGCCTTAGGATCTGTACTTAGTATCAATTCTAAGAGAAAAGGTATGCCAGTAGAATGGCTTGTCAACTCTGGGAGGGGGGAGATAAGAGGAGAGGGAGACAACACAAATCATGTAACTTTGGGAAAAAATAAAATTAAGAAAAAAAATGAGAGAAAATTATGTAAGTGCTTTATTTCTATGTCCTGACCAATTAAAGCAGTTAGGCTAATCCCTCTACATTTAGTCCAGAACTTAACCTCTCCTTTTAGGCAAAGGTCAGCCCTAAAGTGCTTCAAATAGTAATCTTTTATGGTCACACTATACTTTTGGATTTCCAAAAGCACTTTCCATAATCTTGTTTGATTCTAGCAACCCCCATCTGAAACAGGCATTAACAGACCTGAGTTTGAATTCAGTCTCAGACTCTTAATAGCTGTGTGACCCTGGGCAAGTCCCTTAATTCGGTTTGTCTCAATTTCCTCATCTATAAAATGAGCTAGAGAAGGAGATGACAAACCACTCTAGTATCTTTGCCAAGAAAATCCCAAGTGGGGTTACGAAGAGTAGGACAACACTGAAAAACTACTGAAGGACAACTTGTAAATGAAGAAGCTTGGCTACAGAAAGGTTAAATGTTTTGTCTAGGAGTACACAGTCAGTTTGCAGGATGTTTGGGATTGGAATTGAGCTCTCCAGATTCTTAGACTTGTGCTCATTCCCCTAGACAATGGTGATGTGAATAACACATATGTTTAAAGTTAAGAATCACTGACACTCTGTTGAACCCGTGGCAAAGTTTGTGCTTTGAATCTAGTGGTTTATTTAATTGAGACTCATTAAAGATGCTTAGCATATCAGAATGGTGGCCACTGAACCAAAGTGATAATTTGTTCTTGATTTTGGTCTGTTGTTTCTGTGGTCCACTGATCAGTTTTGAAAACCATTCATGAAGTACCAGGTTGCCCCCACTGTCAAATGTCAAGCTGGACATTAGCCAATTTCTGGACGTTAGGCAAGCACGACCCACAACGATCTCTACTGTCTCAGAACTCTTAGAGCATAAACACCTATCCTGGCTTCTTAAGCTCTTGGGTGCAGCAAGCCCCTTGTTGCCAATTGCCCACTAAACTCGGAAAATATTGTTTCCATCCATGATAGATTTCCTGGGAGACCTAAAGTTAAGCTTAGGGGACATATCTAGCATCGCCTTCCCAGCTAGAGTAACCAGAGGATTTCTCTAAAGCAAAAGCAAACCAAACACCACCCCCTAAACCCAGATGAGGGCCTCCTGTTACAGCTCTCAGGCTAGAATCCCAATAAACGCAATCTTGCAGAATCCTGCTTGGCTACTATGCCAAATCTGCAGAGATGATCACTTAATTACCATGTCCTTGCAGCTGATAAACCCCAACTGAGCTTTTCAAAACCGTGGGAGCTAAGAAGGGTTTAATAGACTGACTCAAAGGTCCACCCTGAAACAAAATGAATTGAGCTCACTTAACAGTCTGAGATTTTCCAGCTTTCCTGAATTAACAGATCCTGACCAGTACCACTCTTCCTAACCATGAAAATCCTTTAGAGGCTTCCCAGGCAGATGCAAAGTGAAACCTTCACCAAGAAGAGTAACAGGCAGCTTAGGTGGCACAGTGGATAGAATTCTGGATCTGGAGTCAGGAAGGACCTGAGTTCAAATCCAGCCTCAGGCACTTACAAGTTCTAGGACCCTTGGGCAAGTTGCTTAATCTCTGTTTGTCATGGTTTTCCCAACTGTAAATTGGAGATGCTAATAGCCTCTACCTCCTAGGATTGGGTTGTTGTAAGGACAAAAGGAAATAATATTTATAAAATGCTTAGCACAGTATCTGGCACATAGTAGACTCTCTATAAATGCCAGCTAGTAGCTTATACTAGTTTCAAGGTTATATAGCTCTGAATCCCATCCCCAACTGGAGACAAGGTTCCTAGTTCTTGAGCCTGAGACACATTCTCCCCTCCCAGAGCAGGGAGATAAATCCCATTTATCGTTTTAAGAGGAGAAATCAGAAAGCATGCTAATTTATCTAACAGCATCTTACGTTTTCCAACAGGACCTCCACAAAGTATCGGGAGAGATTTAGGCTAACCTGCTCATAAAATGAATGAGTGGCCCTATTGCAACTTTTGGTGGGGAGAAGCCAGACACGATGGGCAGGGAGCTTTCGAACCTCTGAGCTGAGAAAGCCATGGTAGGAGACAGCAGGAATAGGATCTCCAAACTCTAAGCAAGGAGGACAAATGGCCACCGTCAGGGAACTTGCCTAGGACAGCCCTACCCTTTTCCATCTGCGACTATCAAAGCAGAGAAAAATAGCATTGCCGGTATCTAAAACTTTTGCATGGCTCTAATTAGAGTCATCTCATCCATAGACAAGGCATTCCCATTTCACAGATAGGGAGAAACAGCACTGAACCCTCTAGAGCTCAGAAGGAAAAACCCAAAGCAGTTTAGGGGCATTATGAGTGGTTGATTCATAAGAAGGCTGCTTGCTTCTCAAAAACTCAGAATACCCCAAACGCATCCACATATTTATAATACCAATTCAAAAGAGGCCAACAGCAGCTAGAAACAAATAAGTATTTAATACTGTTGACGTTTTTCTCTCAAAGACAGCAAGGAGGGAGGTAGCCAAAGTCTGCTAACCCTGCCTCAGTTCAGGAAACCTTAATGCAGGCATAGAGAGAGATGAAAAGAAGACAGGCAAATTCTGATTGGGGAGGTAGGGGGAAGGGGGGGGTGGCAAGCTGCCCATAGCCAAGATGCAAGACTTACCCATGAATAGCATGGATAGAGTGAGGTTCGTAATGATATCTTCCCTCCTGATGTCGCATGTCAATCGGTAAGGGAGCGTGGAACGCTGGAAGTAGGTGTTGTGGCACTGTGGAGAGGGTGGGGGGGAAGAGGAAAAGAAAAAAAAAGGAACTTCAAAAACTCTTTTTTTCCCCTTCCCTTTTAAAGCAATTTTCAAAGGGACTAAAACTCCTTGAATTTCAGAGCAAGTGCAGTACAGGACAAGGGGGCTTCAGGATCCCGGCGCTATCATATACCAGAGAAGTGGAATAAATAAATAATCAAAGACATCCCGAGAAATCCTACATCTTCAACATAAAAGATCTCCAACCATGTTTCTGACAAAGACAAGCAGCTAAGCGCTCTTTGAACTTGGAGAGATTATAGGAAGTACCATGGAACACTCGACTGGCTACGCAAATCAGAGCTGACAGATTCCCATTTCTGGGGACCTCCAACCCAAGCTGGCCTTGGCTGGGAGCAGCTTCGGCAGCACCCTTCTCCAGCATCCATACACAGTGGAGCGATTAGGCTGGAAATATTTACCTAAGACCATCTGTAATATCAAGCCGCTCGCACATAAATGGCATACCCATTAGCAGCCGCCAAAAAACCGTCTGTGGCTTGGCTTCTAAGAAAGGCTCCTAAATTGCTCCTGCTTGTCAGCATTCGCAGCTCTATTTCTTATTCATCTGAGGAGCTCTCTTCATCTTTGATGGAGAGATAAAGTGGTCTCCAAAGGCCCAGGACACCTACGTTGACTTATTAATTCTGGGAGTTTTAATATTTATTACTGACCCAACATGAGATGTTGGGAACCTGTTGGAGGAAAATGCTAACAGGCTAAGGTGATATTCCAAAGGTTATTCTCTCAAGTATTTATCTTTGCCCTTGTCTTTCCTTCTCATCATAAGGATTATTTGAGAGTACCCTTTGCTAAAGAGAAAAATATCCCCTCTGTGGCCCTTAACATAATTAAAGGTATTTGAAAAATAGAGGGGAAATTTGAGTTCTGTTATTTTAAATAGAGAGGAGTAAGAACTTGGATGGACCTCTGTCTATAGTCAAAATATAATAAAACCTCACTAAAGCTGGGGAAAGACCATTAGATTAGCAAGCTGGAGTAATGTAATTTTTCACTTTTTAGCTAAGGACATCTTAAGGACAAGCCTCAGTTTCCTCAGTGGTAAAAATGACAGAATTAGACAAGATCTGGAATTCTTAACCTGGGGTCAGATTTCGGTGGAGGTCTGTAAACTTGGACGAGGAAAAAATTACATCTGTATACTCACTAACCTCTAATTGAAAGTTAGCATTTCCTTTAATCATAAATTTCAACAACAACAACATTATTCTGGGAAGGGGTCCCATAGGTTTCACCAGACTGGCAGAGATCTGTCTTACACACACACACACACACACACACACACACACACACACACACACACACACACGCTAAGAACTCTTGGATTAGATGGTTTATAAAGTCTCTTCCTTCATTTATGACTGATAAGGCCACACAGGTCTGATGAGTGACATTAATGTTAAATGCCATTTTTATAGAATCAAAAGATTTACATTTGGAAAACATCTTAGAAGCTAGCTGCTCCTGCCTATAACACATAAGGGAAACTGAGGAACCAAGTGTTTAAGTGATTGCTTCAGGGCAGTGAGTCCATGAGTGGCAGGACCAGGTTTTGGGGGATCATTGGGTTTACCAGTGGTTGTCTAGTCCAGTCTCCTCATTTTTTAAGTGAGGAAATTGAGATCGTAAAAAGTTAAATAGTCAAAAGAACTTGGAATTTGGCATCTAGCACACTTTCACACAACCAAAATGCTTTCCTAAGGGGATGGAAAAACTGGCCTCAGACACTTCCTAGCTATGTTATCCTGTGCAAGTCATGTAACCCCCATTGTTTAGCCCTTACCACCCCTCTATCTTAGAATCAATATATAATATTAATTGTAAGGCAGAAGGTAAGGGCTTTAAAAAAATAAGTAGACAAGAATCCTTTACAATTAGCCACATACTTTTTTTTGCAAATATTAAGTGTTGAGAAAGTACATTAAAAATGATTCCAATTGTAACTGGACTTTCCCCCTAAAATATAACTTGCACTAGTTACTTGATTAACATTTGTAGATAATGCAGGTATAAACTTCAGCCTCCCAGTGTTGGATCATTTATTAAAAATCCTGTGTCTGTATTAACAATGAGTCTGACAGTATCTGTAGGTAATTGGCACTAAAATCAGAAGGCAGAAATAAGGGGCAGAAGGCAGCTTCTAGGCATCACCATGGATAGGGAACTGGGCCTAGAGTTGGGAAGACCTGGGTTCAAATCTGACCTCAAGATACTTCATAACTATGTCACCCTTGGCAAATTACTTAATCTCAATTGCCTAGTCCCTTACCATTCTTCTACCTTAGAATCGATACTGAGAGGGGCAGCTGGGTGGCTCAGTGTATTGAGAGTCAGGCCTAGAAACAGGAGGTCCTGAGTTCAAATCTGATCTCAGATTCTTCCTAGTTGTGTGACCCTGGGCAAGTCACTTAACCCCCATTGCCTAGCCCTTACCACTCTTCTGCCTTGGAACCAATACACAGTGTTGATTATAAGTTGGAAGGTAAGGGTTAAAAAAAAAGAATCAATACTTAGTATTATTCTAAGACAGAAGGTAAAGGTGTAAAAAAGGAGGGAGGGATGGGTTTGAACCTCCAAAGTTTGGTTAAAAGAACTGACCAAACCCCACAAATCCCTAGTGCAAACAGCATGAGTGTAGAGTACAAATAGAGGAAATTGTTGGACCTTAGATAAGTCAGTCTACTTTTCTCATCATCAATGGGGTGCCACTCAATGATTTTTAAGATAGTCTTTTCAGTGCCAACATGCCATGAGCCTGGGCCATTGTTTTCCCTCCCAGAGACCGTCCAATCCCTGGTAGTGTTGAAACAAAGCTTGGTAACAGAAGTGTTGGCGTCCACTGTCCTGTTTTCAACTGTCCACAGGACACAAGCCATCAGCTTGAAGGGTTATCCGAGAGGCAGTGCCTTGGGAAGGCTTTTTTTTTTTTTGAGATGGTTTATTCCCTGGGTTTGCTTTTGCTCTGGCTAGAACCCTAATCCTTTATCCCTCATTCCCAGGATCATTAAATTCAAAACAACCAAGTCAATGTAAGAGTTTAGGGACATGCTTCCTATTCCTTCCCTGAAACAAAAGGTGAGTCAGTCAGTTTTTCCACAAATCATCTTTTCACCCCTGGTTTGTCAGCAGCTCCTGTTGACATAACACACACATTTTCCCCTCTTTTCTGTTGCATTTTTACTATAATTGGAGATTTAGAAAAGCTGCGTTTTCAGTTGCAGGAACATCTCCAGCCCTTTGCTAGGACTTGTTCTTAACCACCTGTCCACATTCCACTGGTTGGCAGGCAGGCATCCCAAACAGAAACTACAATCCTTTCAGCCTTTTGCTGTCTGAACAACAAAAAAAGGCTGTTTTTGCTGTCCGCCTTTTGGAGGGACTCTCGGAAGCTCAGGCCATTTCCCCTGGGCAAATCTAGGCTTCTCGAATTCAGTGGATGGGCAAATCTGGACTGGGCTTTTGGCAGTCCTGGCAAGGAAAGATTAGAGAGACTAAAACTCAGCATGGTTCCTTGGCTCTGCTGCTCAGGGGGGAGGCTTTTGGTGAGCTTGGAAGCCTTCTAGGTTCAGTAGCAGCCTGGATCAGAGCTGGCACTCCTTAGTACCTAATGCAATGGGAGAATTTTCTTGCCTACTATTAAATAATAGGACACAGTAGTGGGACTGTTTCATCTCCTAAGGAGGAAGACTTAATAAATAATGGAGTATCATTAGCACATATCCTTTAGGGTGGGTTTTTTTTTTCCTTCTGATGAGAAATGTGTGGCTTTTGTTTAATACTACATGACACCCACTTATTAAAACAAACAAATGAAATGATCAGCCATGACTGTTAAACTATGAGGTCTTCTGTGTCTAAAAGAAAAGAGAACGGAATGATGTCCATTTTATTTACTGTTATAATGTCTTTGCTTTAAAAACTGATTTTTTAAATTTCAGTACTTCATGGGTATCAGGAAAAAAGCAAGGGTCAATACATATATATGTGCATTTCCTGTGGAAATATTCCACGTTTTCATTAGGAAAGGCACACTGCCTACGGATGGTCTTAAGAGAGTGCGATCTAAAGGGCTTCACAAGTCTTGTATCTCTAAGAATTTTACCTCAACTGACCTAATACAGCACCTGAAGAGTTATTGCTTTTGATACCCTATAAAAGGCAAAAAAAAAATTTAAGCCACATCAAGGCATTTGCACAGATTAGTACTCAGTGTCCTGATGCCACATATCATGGTCCCCGGGGTACAGATTCATGTTGGCAAACCTATGGTATACGTGCCAGAGGGGGCTGCTCCCTTGCCCCCTCTGTCAAGCCTGAGGACATTTTTCCCATTACCTATCCCTCTGGCCAGCAGCCCAATGGGAGCACTTCCTCCCTCCCCTGTCTGAGGTAAGGTGGGGAGCTCATATGCAGTGTGAGGGTGCAGTTTGGGCACTTAATCTCTAAAAGGTTCACCATCACTTGTATATATAATTTTGATGGGGAGAAAGAAAAACAAAAAGTTTAGAGTGGGTATTTTTATCCTGTTTTTGTGTCAGGGACCCCATCATCAGCCTAGTAAAGTCTATGGACCACTTCTGAGAATAATGTTTTCAAATACATAAAGCATAAGATTACCAAGGAAATCAATTATGTTGAACTATAGTTACCAAATATATTTTTTAAAATTCACAGACCTCAAGTTAAGAATCCCTGGTCTAGAGCATGAGGTGCTCTCTGGGAGGGCAGCTTTTGATAGGGCACCACAGTGGAAGACCTGGTGCCTGAGGGAGCAAATCAGGGAAAACACAGAAGAAAAAGGACAAAACACCAACTTAACCACCTACACTTCACAGTTGTCCCCCAGGTCAGTACTTACAGAAGCAAATGTTAGCCAACAAAGCAGCATCCATCTGAACTGCAGGAGATCAAAGAAATAAAACATATGATCTGCCATTGGAAAACTCATAACTGAGCAGAGTGGACACAAAAGATGCTCACAGAGCAGCACATGATTCAGTCCACACACACTATTTTGGGGAAAAAACAGCATGGAAACTGGGATCCCTGGAACCCACCCACAGGGATCCCTGGAACTGAAAACTCGAGACATTTTCAAGATCTGCTATTCAAGGTCCTTAGTCTTTCATGAATCTTCTGAGTCCACTTCCTTCTCACTTCAGAGCCCTCACTGTCTGTGCTCCTTTGTCACTTTTAATCCTTGACGCCCTTGTGACAGTTCTCAGAATTTTGTTTAGTTTTTAGCTTTTTAAAGTTTTTTTTAATAGTTCCCATATAACATCCATGGGCTTGCCTCATTTCTCCAATTAAACTGTAAGTTCCTCGAGGGCAGAGATCATGTCTTCTATCTCTCTTCATTCCTCCATAGCACTACAATAGTAATATTCATATAGTAAAAAGTCAATAAATAATAAATCCTTATTGTATAATTTAGGAAAATTTTCCTTTAATTAGCAAACATTCTTGGTCTTTGAGGCAAGGACCCATTTGGCAATCTTGTGAAACCTATGACCCCTTCCCAGAATAAATGGTTAAAAAACAACCCATTTTCCTTCCATCTTAGAATAATACTGTATTGTGTGTATTGGTTAGACAGTGGAGAAATGGGAAGTATCTGAGGTCACATTTGAACCCGGAACCTGCCCTTTCGGGGCCCAGCTCTCAATCCACTGAGTCACCTAGCTGCCCCAGAATAAATACTTTAAAAAATAATGCAAGGAACTGTTAGATTTCATTTAAAGGCTATTACACGTAAATATATATAGAATTTTTCCCCATTCAAGTTCACAAACCTAAAATCTATACACTAATCCAGATCAAGAATTTGCATTCAAAGGGCAGTGAGGTAGCCAGGCCTAGAGATGGGACACCCTAAGTTCAAATCCAACCTTCTACACTTCCTAGCTCTGATATCCTGGGCAAGTCACTAAACCCTGGTTGCCTAGCCCTTACTGCTCTTCTGCCTTAGCACTAATATTTGATATCGATTCCTCAACAGAAAGTAAGGATTTTTAAAATCCCTGTTCTAAACTAGTACCTTTTCTTCAATAAGAACTTCAGAAATTTTTGCTAAATTTAACTGAATTGGATTAATACAAAACCTGCCTCTTTAAAGAACTTAAACAATGAAGCTAAGACAAGCACTCCAAAACCCATTGCAGAGAAAACCCTCCTCCAGAATGGCGTGTTCATTTATCAAATTCATTAAGTTATTATTCACATCTTTACCTAGCCTAAGAAAGCTCAGCTAAAAAAAAAATAAAAAGGCCTGAAAAGGGCTGAGGTCAGGCCTGGGTCAACAGAGCTCAGACTGCTAAAAAAAATAATCGTTACTTGCACAAGACCAAATTCCTGGGGAGAAATTAATAATAATTATTATAATGGCCCTTTGCATCTGTAGAACACACTTCTGAGAATGGTTAGAAGTGCCCTGCAGATATTATGTTATTAACTCTTGCTCCCAACCTGGGAGGGATATAAGAGGGTACATATTAGTCTGCCCATTTCACAGATGAGAAAATAGATTCAGAGACAGGAGGTGAGCTTGTGAGTCAGCACTCAGAACTTGTTTTCTTTGAATTGATATGCCTGGGATGCCAGTCTGAACTGCTATTAATAATAATAATTTAGTAATTAGGTTTTCAAGAGAGAGCACAGCCTCAAGGGTTGTGGGACAGTCTTGTATTCAAAAGACACCTGCCTCTGATACACATTAGCTGTATGACTCTGGCCAAATCATTGAAGCTCTCTGTGCTCAAGGCCATTTTCTAGGTTATAGACAAAGTTACCTACAGAGGTAGGGGGAGTCTACAGACAGGGGTTCCCCACGCTAATGAAATCACAAGTCTGAACATAAAAATTGGTCTTTATAGCAACTTCCATCACATGCTTTAAGATTATAAAACACTTTCCTAGTGTTAATAGCGAGGGGAACTGGAGCGATGATTAGGCTAGGCATTACCATATAGGATCTTCACAACAATTCTTTCAGGTAGGTGGAATAGGCAGCCAGTCAATAAGCATTAATTAAATGCCTACTGTGTACCAAGTTCTGGGCAAATTGCTAAGGATTTCAAGGAAAAAAAAGTCAGTCCGTGATATCAAGGAGCTCAACGCTTATTTTATTTTACACATGAAAAAAATGGAATCTGGAAAAAAGCGAGTCACCCAATATCATAAGGCATAAAAAAAGTGACTGAGCCTTGCCTCAAACCCAGGTCTTTTGGAGGCTGAGCTTGGTGTGGTTGTTTCCTCCCCCACGACTGCCATTACTCAGCAACCTCCTCCAGTTGGAGATTTGCTTCATCGATCTATAGCACTGAATCAAAAGTCTTCTTGTTGTGATGGGCCAGCCTCCAGGTTACTCTCTTCTTTTTTTCTCTGAAAATATTAGAAAGTACCTGGAAAATAGATTTTTCTCCAATCCAGACTTTATCCAAATACTTGGGAAATTCAATAAATATTGTTGCCCCCTTAGCCTGGCCTCCCATTGATTTCCTAATTTTCATGATCTACAACTTAAGTCTCTATAAGCCATCATACATCCCCCTGCTCCATTTAATCCTCTTCTCTGGCAGCTAGGTGGTACAGTGGATAGAGTGCTAGGCCTGGAGTCAGAAAGACTCCTCTTCCTGAGTTCAAATCTGTCCTCAGACACTAATTAGCTGTGTGATCCTGGGCAAATTGCTTAACCCTGTTTGCCTCAGTTTCCTCATATGTAAAATGAGCTGGAGAAGAAAATGGCAAACCACCCCTGTGTCTTTGGTAAGAAAACTCCAAATGGGGTTACAAAGAGTCAGATATGACTAAAAAACAACTGAGCAACAACAACAAAAAATCCTCTCTCTGAATGAAAAGAGACTTTTCTCTTTGCCAAATACCTGTGTGTCTGTGGATAAATTAATTTAGTTCTTCAGAGCCTCAGTTTCCTCTCATGAAAAATATGGGGGTTATATTAAAAAGTCAACTCTTTTCTCTGTACTCCTAACCCCATTCCTAGCCATCTCCTCCAGAAACTTGCCCCATTGATCATTCTCTTTCTTTCATCTTTAATATCTCCCTATCTATTAGTTGGGGCAGCAAAATGGTGCAGTAGAGTGCCAGACCTGGAGTCTGGAAAACTTGACTTAAAATCCAGCCTGAGACACTTCCTAGCTGTGTGACTCTGGGTAAATAACTTAACTCTGTTTTACTCAATTTCCTCATTTATAAAAAGAGCTGGAGCAGGAAATGGCCAACCACTCCAGTATCCCTGCTAAGCCAACTCCAAATGGGATCACCAAGAGTAAGACACAACACAACAGCAAATCGAACTTTTGCTGCTATCTACAAACCTATCTATCCTCACCCTTTTAAAAATCTACCCTTAACTCTTTTCAGATTATCATATTTTTCTCTTCCCTTTCACTGACAAAATTCTAAAAAATTAGTCATCCATATTTGCTTCTGTACTCTGTCTTTAACTTTCCAACTCCTTGCAGTCTGGGTTACCTCTCCCTCCTCCCTTCGACCCCCAATCTCCACTGACCAAAGCCAGCTTCCTCCAAGATTCCCAATGAGCTCAAATGCTAAATGCTTTGCTCTTTCCTCACACCCTCTCCCTCTTCTGCCATATTCAATTAACTGCAAAGCTTTGTCCTCCCCAGAAATTGCCACAGTCACCCCTTTTCTGTATTCACATAGCCACTGCCTGAATGTAGACCTTCCCTATCTTTCTGATACAGCTTATTCCCTTCCTCAAGCTATGATCCACCAAAAGAACATTCCTAAGGTAGGTCCTCAGCCTGATATTGAACATCCTTTACAACTGGCTACCAGGGCTTTCTGACATGTGTCTGACTCCAGACTGGTGGCTTCCTCACTACAGTACACCACCCCAACAGCTCAGCACTTGGATCCAGCAGGATCTATCCCCAAACTAGTACAGTTTGTCTGGGGCCTTCAGTGGAGTCCAATGGAAAGAACACTGGCTCTAATTCAGAGAACCTGCATTCAAATCCTACATTCAAACCTCAGACATGTATGTGTCCTTTTTTTCATATGTTTATTGAGAAGGTTGGACTAGATAACCTTTTTCCAACTCTAAATTTATGACGCCATGATACTTTCTCAAGATTTCTTGAGTATCCCCAATCTTGATGATCCTGTCCATTTCTAATGGTAGCCTCATGGTCCATTCCCACTGGGAAAATCTAGAAGCCAGAAGTTCTGATCTGAAAGGACTTATTCAGGTATTAGCAAATGAAATATCCTCCCTAAATGTATTTGCAGCTGAATCCTGTGGCTCAAAGACTAAAAATCCTTTGTTAACACAAAGAGCTGGATTTGTACCAGTGGCCTCTTGGGTGCTATTAAAAGTATGTGCATGTAGAAGAGGGGACACCTGAGTGACTCCGTGGATAGAAAGACAGGCCTACAGACAGGAGGTCCTGGGTTCAAATCTGACCTGAGACACTTCCTAGGTGTGTGACCCTGAGTAAGTCACTTAATCCTATTTGCTGAGTCTTCAGCCTTGCATCTTGGTCCACAAATCCTGCAAAATCTTTTTCTCTCATGTCTCTATCACGGTGTGTGTCCCTGAGTAAGTCACTTAATCCTGTTTGCCTAGCCCTTTCTTCTCTATCCTAGAGTTGTTATTGGTACAGAAAGTGAGGTTTAAAAAAAGTGTTGGGGGGAGATATGTGGGGTCAGGCTTCAGAGGCCTTCAATTTATGATTTACAAATGACTACTCAGTCTATTCTTTTTTTAAATTAATTTGTTTATTTAGAATATATTTCCATGATTCCATGATTGATCATTTTTCCCACCCCTCTATTTTTGTGCTGCCATTCTGGACACCCCCTTTTCCCCAATTCTTTGCCACTACAAAGAGTGCAGCTATAAATATTTTTGTACAACTATTTTTCCATATTATCTCTTTGGGGTACAAACCCAGCAGTGCTATGGCTGGATCAAAGGGCAGACAGTCTTTTAGTTCCCTTTGCATATAGTTCCAAATTGCCCTCCAGAATGGTTGGATCAGTTCACAACTCCACCAGCAATGAATTAGTGTCCCTACTTTGCCACATCCCCTCCAGCATTCATTACTTTCCATAGCTGTCATGTTAGCCAATCTGCTAGGTGTGAGGTGATACCTCAGAGTTGTTTTGATTTGCATCTCTCTAATCAGGAGGGAGTTAGAACACTTTTTCATGTGATTATTGATAATTTTGACTTCTTTATCTGAGAACTGCTTATCCGCGTCCCTTGACCATTTGTTGATTGGGGAATGGTTTGATTTTTGTAAATTTGTCAGTCTACCTATTCTTAAGGCCATCCCAGTCAGGTCTGACTTCCTATCAATTTGATCTTTCCTCAAACAGAAAAAGAACTTCAGATTCTCTGCCTATATCCTATGAGCCTGTAAACCTACCACTACATTTTCTATGTGTCTGGGATGAAATTGGGGTTGGAACAATCATGGAGAAGGCTTTGAATTTTCCTTTCTCCTTAAATTGATAAGCTGATGTCTCCTGTGAGTGCCATCTCTTCTTCCCACCCTGTTTCCTTCTATCCTAGGAACAGTCAGTTTGGAGCTTTCTTCCCCTACAATCTTCTGAAGGAAGGAGTTTAAGTCTATGGCCTTCAGGGAACTTGACCTAAACTTGGCAGTTCAGGGTGGAGTTCAGATACATGCTTGGAGATGCTAAATCTCTGAGCCAGTACTAACTCTCCAGAGACAGAGGTGCTTAGTTTCAGACCTGCACCTTTAGCAACTGCAGGATTTTAGATAAAGTTCAACTTTAGGAGACTTAGAAGAGGATAATACTACTTCTCCCCCCATCTTACAGATATACAGCAGTAAAATGAGTCATTGATATGAATGTGTTTTGAAATCTGTCAAATGCTATTATGATAGAGCTTTGGGCCTTCTCTAAGCTTTGAAGTGGCAGAGATAATTCTGACTTTCACAGCTAGAGGAGATTTCCTAAACCAAGGAAATCACAAATCCAATGCCTACCTCTGCTACTGTGGTGACCCTGTCATAGTAATGCCATCATGCCCATGGAATGTTTGCTATGAAATGGATAACTTCAAGATTTGGCCTCCTCAAGAATAAAAGGATAGAAGGCAACTGAGTGGATCAGTGGATTGAGAGCCAGGCCTAGAGACAGGGTCCTGGGTTCAAATATGACCTCGGACACTTCCCAACTGTGTGACCCTGGGCAAGTCATTTAACCTCCATTGCCTATCACTTTCTGCTTTTCTGTGTTGGAACCAATACACAGTATTGATCCGAAGACAGAAGGTAAGGGTTAAAAGAAAAAGGATGAAGAGGCAAATATTTCCCTGGTGAAGAGAGTCATCTTAAAGTAGTTCAAACATTCTCGTAATCAGTGCTATCTGAGAATTTTAGGGGTTTCTGCATTATCAGGATTGATATCAATTGCTCCCCAATTTCCCACATAGGCTATGTTCCCATATAGGCTATGTTAATGTATCTGGTCCTGGACCACTGTGATGAATGGGAAAATGGTTTGGCAGTGTTCCAAAAGGAGGCAGGATGTTCCCTTGGATGCCTTTTGCTCCCCCCTGCTGGACTCTCAGCTGCTGTCACCATGTCCTCTGACAACAGAAAAATATGCAAGCAGTTCTTTTTTGCCTCTTCTTCAACTAAATCCCCAAGAGAAGCTTCTAAACATATGTTAGTGATTACTCTGTGGTCCAAATGATTCCTCTTCCCCTGCCCTGGCCCCCTGGTATTTATGGGGTTAGGCTAGTTTGTAAGTAGGTATTGTGACAAAGTTTATAGCACCCTGTCACCCTGCTGAGGCATATAGCTTGTGAAGCAGAAGCTAAGAATATCTACATTCTCAGTGGCATACTCTAGTTCTCTGGGATTGACATATCCTACACAGAATCACAGAATTTCAGAGTGAGAAGGGTTGTCAGTGACCGTCTAGTCCAGCTCATACTCAAGTGGAATCTCTCCCTATTATACACTCAATACTGGTCTCCCCCCAGCTTTGTCTCTAAGACTTCCAGTGAACAGGATCTACTACCCAATTGTTTTTGGTAATCCTTACCTTCTATCTTAGAATCAATACTGTGTATTGGTTCCAAAGCAGAAGAGCAGTAAGGGTTAGGCAATTGGGGTTAAATAACCTGCCCAGAATCACATGGCTAGGAAGTGTCTGGAGTCACATTTGAACCCAGGACCTCCTGTCTCTTAACCTGGCTTTCAATCCACTGAGTCATCTAGCTGCACCAGATTCACTATCTCTTAAGGCAATCAGTTCTACATGTGAGCAGTTCTAATTGTACATTTTTTCTTGACCTAAACCAAAATTTGCTTCTTTTCAATATCAGTGTACTTGGTTCTAACTCCAGGACAAAACAAAGCCAGTCTTTCCCCTCTTTATAAGCCTGTGCTCCGAATACCTGCAGACAGTCGCTCTATATCCCTGGGTCATCTGTTCTCCAGGTTAAACATCCCCAGGTTCCTTCAACCAATTCTCAGAACCAATCACCATCATGATCACCTTTCTTTGGGCACTCATTAGTGTTGTGCCACCTTGAAAGGAACAGAGAAGTCTCTGGGTCTGATTGGACCTGGGTAGCATACAAGAAGGCTATCACGTTATTCATCTTGAGAGCTAATCTAGAATGAAGGAATATTCTCACTCAAGTTTGACTCATTCAGACTATGTCTGAAGTAATATATTAGGTACTTCAGAATTCTATTGTATCAGCCATTTGAATTAGCATGTGCTGGTGGGGCCTGGGGAAGATTTAGTCATCTTAGGTTAGATTTAGAGAACAATCAGTATGCCCATTGCTACAAATTTTAACATGAATTGGGGAGATACATACTGTGGATTCAGGGCTAGGAAGAACTTTCAAGACTAGGCAATCCAAACTTTTAATTCTATAAATGAGGAAATCAAGGTTTAAGGAGACTAACTTACTTGCCCCAGGCAGCATGACATATTAGTCAGACCTCATGCTTTGTTGAAGTCCCCAGGTAATCCATCTCTAAGTGAAATATGAAAAGGCTGAAGGAAAACAATTTAAAAATCCTTGCCAGCACTACAAAGTGAAAATAGAACTCAGAATAAGGCAAAAGTAAGAGAAAATTCTTTTGATTTTGTTTTACTCTTTCTTGATGTCTCATGAAGTCATTAGCTTCTATTTGCCCAATTCTAATTTTTAAAGAATTATTTTCTTCCATGATCTTTTGAACCTCCTTTTCTATATGACCAAGTTTACTTTTTAAACTGTTTTCTTTTCAAGTTACTTTCATTTCTTTCCCCCATATTTTTTATGTCTCTCTTATTTGGTTTTTGAATTTATTTTTGAGCTCTTCCAGAGCCTCAGACCAATTTCCATTTTTCTTTGAAGTTTTGCATGTGACTGCTTTGATCTCACCATCCCCTACTGAGTCTGTGCCTTGCTCTTCTTTGTCTCCATAAAACATTATTTCTATGGTTAGGGTTTTTGTTGTTGTTGTTGTTGCTATTTACTCATTTTTGCAGCTTTTTAAAAACATTTATTTTAAAGATGGGCTCTGTTCTCAGGCTAGAGGGAGGATACTATCTTAAACATTAGATTTTCCTAGCTGCTACCCTCATCTCTAGTTCTGGGTTTCTGAAAGTTTCAGTTTATCCAAAGTGGTATGATGGCTTGTGGGCTGGGAGCATTGGAAGCCACATCCTTTTGCTGATTCAATCTCCTCTAGGGACTGCTGATGGCTTTTCAGGGCTGTGAGCTACCTTGCTTTGGGAGTTAGAGCTTCAGGGAGGGCTTGAACAGGACTCTACCTCCCTTAGGCTGGCACCAGTCAGGAAGGGACTGCCTTGCTCTGGAGTTGGGTCTTTAATGATGGCTTGGAAAGAAACTCTGATGCCAGGTGCTACAGGCTTGTGGCCTCACTTCAGGCTTGTACCAGGGTTTGGGACTTCAAGGGGTGAGCATGGGGTACTCTGCTGTTGGTTTATGCAGGGTCCCAGGGTCTCAAAGTTGCCTTTTCCCAGGTTCAGAACCTGGTGCAGTAGGTGGGGGTTGGGTGGATTGTACTCCTCTGTGTACAGTTTTACTTTCAGCTCCCCTCTCATCCCAGTGAAACAGACCCTCTCTGCCTACCCCTCAAGTTGTTTTCTACAAGAGAGTTATTTCACTCCATCCCCTTGTTAGTTCTATCATTCCTGTATTCTTTTTGAGGCACTATTTTAAGTTTGGTTTGAGAAGATTCTCAGAGCATTTCCAGCTTTCAATACTGCTATTCTACCATCTTGGCTCCACCTCCTGCAGGGGAGTATGTTTATGTCTTTTGGCCTCAAATGTCCATAGTCACTGCTACTTAAACATAAATGAGGAGAGGGTAAGTTGCTTCATTTCTATAAAATTCAGTAAAAAAACAAGATGTCCCATTACTAAAACTTAAAAGAAGTTTCATACAAGCATTACTGGAACCAGTCAATGATGAAAGCAACAGAGCTTTTTATCTGGTACATTTCATTGGATCTTTGGATCATAAATTTGGGACTGGAAGGAACTTGAGAAGTCATCAAATCTAAGTTCATCATTTTAAAGATGAATAAACTAAAGCTTGTCCAAGTCAAAACTAGTAAGCACTGGAAGTGGAATTTGAACCCAGTCTTCCTCACTTTAAATCCTGTGTCCTATATACTATACTGCAGTGACTCTCCAGATGGCTTAAATGAGGGCACCCAAGGGAAGGAAGAGGTCAGATAAGGGATAAAACTAGAATACTTAGAGAGAAAGGGTGTGCAAGGTCTACTCAGTTGTGAAAGTCAATAATTAACCAGAATACAGTGGAGACTTTGGGTGCTAGGAAGGATAGAAAGAGAAAGAGTCTGAGCCCAGGATTTAATGCTACATTACTCCAAAAGTTCTTGCCACTCTGGGCATTACTCCATATATCAGAGTAGCTCAGGGATGCTGAACAGAGAAAAGTGTTTTAAATAGGCTAGCGCAGGATCCCACTGACTGGTTCTTACTTGGAAGGCCACAAGCAGAAAGAAACCAACTTCGAAGGTCAAATGAAAAATGATAGTTTCTAGGCAGATTCCAAAAACAGAAGGGGATATCAGGCCAGAGAAAGAGAATGTTTGGGTAGAGATAGATAACTGAGAGAGATTAGGCTAAAAAACTAGAGATTTTTTCAACTAGAACTCATCAGACAAGTTATAGGTTCAGTAAAGACCAGATATTTTAACAGGACACAGGTCCCTTGACCTCTCTTAGATTCAATTTCGTGGTGTTGTTCAGTCTGACTCAGTTCAGTTGTCTGACTCTTCATAATTCAGTGGACCTTACCTCCTGTGATAGAAGCTGGATTTGTGATAGAGGCTGGCACTAGAGAAAAAGTGCCAGACTGAAGAGTATATGAAATTGATCACTTCGATGGGGGGAGGGGCCCCAGGAGTGAATTTCTGGAGGAGAGAAGACTTTGGCTGGGAGAGCAGTGAGGGTCTCTCTGTCTTCAGACGTCGAAGAGAGAAGGTGGATAAAGACTTTCTCCTGAGAGTCACCCACTTTTCCTGCTGGTGACTGGAAATCTTTCCCCCAAACACTTCCCAATTGAAGGGACTTCTGAAGAGAAACCTGAGCAGACTTTGCCTCAACTCCTGTTGCCCAGGGGTGAGTCAACCTGACTTTCTCTCGGGGGGGAGGTCAGCCTGTCAAGGCCTGAGTTCCCCCCCCAAACTTGAGGAGGGAGGAAAAGGGTTTAGATAGAGACAGGAACCCCCTTTCCCCACTTTCCTTTTCCCAATCTTCCCTGCCCATTATTCCTTTTGTATTATCTGATTGAGTTATCATTAAAGTTATCTGTTTCCCAAGCTGAGTGTGAGTGAACGGATCAAGAGGAGACCTTTCGGTCTCGAGTAGTAGAGGGGGGACAAGAGGGACAAGAGCGAATTGGGGAGAGCAGCTTTAGCTAAGGAGGGAAGGTAGAAGGGGGAAAATCTTCAAACCCCCTCTTCTCTCTCTGAGCCAACTTGTTACATCTGCTATCTTCCCTGAACCCCACTTTGTGAGAAGAGGGGGTTCTCCTTTCTTTCCCCCTCTCTATACCTCAGAGTCCAAGCCTCCTCCCTTGGGGGTACATTCCCTTCCCTTTCTTTTACTTTTTTTTAAAACACTCCCACAAGATTTTCTTGGCAAGGATACAAGAGTGGTTTGCCCTTTCCTTCTCTAGTGGATTAAGGCAAACAGAGGTTAAGTGATTTGCCCAAGGTCACACAGCTAGTATTGAAGGCCAGATTTGAACTCAAATCTTTCTTACTCCTAGCCCAGCACTTGATTATCCACTAAGCTACCTAACTGCCTCCTAGAAAAACAGAGATTAAATGACTTGCCCAGAGTTATGCAGCTACACAAGTATCTGAGGCAGAATTTGAACTTGGGAAGTTGAGTTTCCCTGACTTCATGCCCAGTGCTCTACTTACTGAGTTTACCCAGTATATTAATTAATAAAATGAATAAGTTGAGCTAGATGACCTTTAAAGTCCCCTTAATGTTTAAACCTCATGTTCCTACAGTACATCTCACTGCAGATTATATTAAATTCAAATTATAATGAATGCATTGTAGTTGTTCAGTTGTTCAATTGCCGTCTGGCTCTTTGTGATCCCATGGACCATAGCATGACAATATTGTCCACAGGGTTTTCTTGGCAAAGAAACAAGAATGATTTGCCATTTCCTTCTCCAGTGGATCACCTTTTGTCAGAACCCTGCAACAGGACTTGTCTGTACATAAACACAACGGTAGGTTCGCCGGAGCTCAAGCCTATCTTTAACAAACAAGTGTGTTTGGGGGGGGCGGGGGGAGTCCATTCAACTTTCTGATTTCGGTGTTGATCGTAGAGCAGTCTAGTTCATCAAGGGCAGAGGCAAACATAGCACGTGCAGCCCAGAAGGGAAGGCTGTGGATACCAAGCTCTTAGCAGTTCAGGCAGAGGGGAAGGGCAGGAATAAGAAGTAAAGAGTTGGCTTTTTATGAAATGAGAGTCAAGCTGATCCATTCACACATTGTTTTCATTGTGAGTTTTATGGTTTTTTCCCTCATTTTAAATAAAAAAGAATCCTTACTAAATCATGTGTTTCCAGCAGGAAAGGACACACACACACACACACACACACACACACACACACACACACACACACACAGGGCACCATATGCCATTTCAAAGAAAAATCTTTCTTTTCAAGTTTCTGAGGCAGAAACTCTAAGATGGGAAATTTCAGTGGATAACTAACCATTCTCTTCCTCCCCTCCTCCCACCAAAATATGCACTTTGTTTCATGATCCATCATAGAGAGACAGAGAGACTAAGAAAGAATGAGTGAGACACAAAAGGTGGAACAAAGAATATGGCAGAGTCAATGTCTGCCTTTTCCTTTCTGGGAAAGGGAGTTAGGGTTTGAGGGAATTTCTATATTGTTACCATGTCCACCGTTTAAATGGTGAATTCTCCACTGGAAGGATTTTTTTGAAGGGGTGCATTTGATGGTCTCAGGATAACGATATCATTGTTTAAGTGAGTTGAGATACTAAAAACACATGAGAAAAAATATCTTCCCTGAAAGCAGGGTCCAAGTAATGCACCACTAATATTGGCTATGGTGAATTATTGGTGAAGAGAGTAAGGTTAAGGGTCAGAGAGAGTCTCAGGCAAAGAACCAGGAAAATTGGGTCACCCAAACATGACTGGGCAGATCACATCGGAAGCTTATGGAATTTTCCTTGGATGAAGTCATGTATTATTACAATGAAGAGTACTTACTGCTTTGTAGGTAGAGTAAGTAACTACCAGAACACCAATCTGCGTCACTGTTCTAGAGGCAAATTGGATAGAATGGGGGATGGAATGGAAGAAAGTAAAAAGAAATATTTTATTAATAGCCATGTTCAAACCTGGTAGAATCCTTCAATATATTAATATAAGGTTTCATGTGCTTTTCCCAAGTTTTAGTGAAAAACAGCAAATACATATTTTTAAAAATGTGTTTAAAACTTTACCTTCCATCTGAGAATCAATACTGTGTATTGGTTTCAATGTAGAACAGTAAGTGCTGGGCAATGAGGGTTAAGTGACTTGCCCAGGGTCATTTAACTAGGAAGTATTTGAAGTTACATTTGAACCCAGGATCTCCTCTTTCTAGGCCTGGTTCTCAATCCACTGGGCCACCATACATACTTTTAAATTTTGTTTTGACCTGTGATTCCAAAAGTGTAGAAGACTCTCTGTATATTAGAATGATTTGAACTTATGCAGAATATTAAAGGAATCAAAGCTCTCCAGTAGACTATAAGCTCTTTGAGGGCAAGAACTATTTCATTTTTGTCTTTGTAGCTCCCAGAATCTAGCAGAGTATGTATCACATTGTATGGACTTAATAAATCTTTTAAAAATTGAGGTATTGCATAGGCCTCTACAAAGAACCTGCCATTCCAAAATGTTGAATACATTCAGGGATGGCCTTATACCTAATCTGAAGATAGTTGCTTATGATCTGAGGGAGAGTAAAAGGCGCCCCCGTATATTCCCCTTACTTGAATCCCACAGGAACTAAAATTTTACTAATGGAGATTTGTTTTGGGGGTCCTTCAAAAATGTCAATATTTGGGGAAGAAATGATGAACATTTTTCTTTCTTCAGATTCCAAATTCCACCAATGCTTTCTCTCAGCAGTTAAGGCCATTCTCTAGAAGCTCCCTTATTCTTCCTTCATATTTCAGGAACTCTGTGTGCCTTCACTCATGTTTTCCTCCTTCCTTCAAGTCTTAGAGAAAGAGGTGACTCTTGTATAGCCAAAGCTTGTGCCCTTGATCATACCCATACCCATTTCTTAGTCCTCTGCTCCACTGATCTTTTTCTCCCATCTTAAATCTCTGCTTCCTCATTTTTTAAATTTACTGCCTACAAATATTCCTAGTCTTCTTCATCCTTCAAAAACTTTCCTACCCTTTCCTATAGAACACTATCAAGTTCTCAAGTTCTCCTTGCAGGCATAATTTCCCCAGACTGCCTTACCATCTACTGACTGCATAATCCTGCATCTCTACCACTGGGAAGTTGCTCTCTAAGCTTACCTCTTGGCTGACCTTTACTCATTCCTCATCTTCCTTGTCCTTTCTGTGGCATCTGATTCTATTCGACACATCTCTCTCCCTTTTAAGAATGTCTCCCTTTGCTTCTGTGACACAGCTCTCTCCTAGTTTTCTTATCTAACTCTTCAAATTCAGTCTCTCTCTGTAATTCATCTTCCCCTCTTCCCTTCCTAAACCTTTCCAGTGCTTTTCCCAGCACTCTTCAGTTTGAATTGATAATCTTATCTACTAGATAGCTCCCAGATCTAAATATTAGGGTCCCCCAAATTCAAGCTCTCTCTTTCCAGCCCATGTAGATGGTGCTATTTTAATGTCCTGATGGTACCTCAAATTCACTACATTCCAAACTGAACTCAGTGGCTATCGTCTTCTCTGCCAATTCAACTTCCCTTTTCCTTTTGATGGCAGCATTATCCATTCTACCAGTTGTTCAGGCTTACAATTTAATTCATTCTTGGTTATTACCTCTCCTTTATACCCCATATTCAACCAGTTACTACCATTTCACTCATATCGATTCCCCCTTTTCCACCCCTACTTTCATGACCTCTTGCCTGGCCTATTCTAATAGGATAAGTGTTCAATCGGCATTAAGTTTCTGCCCTCTCCAATATGTTCTTCAGCAGCCACCTAATTAAAGTTCCCAATGCAGAGATCTGACCATGTAAGAAACCTTCACCCTTCAGCCTAGAGAAGAAAATGTAAACACCACTGCCTAGTGTTGCAGGCCCTCCATAATTTTGTCTCCAAACTTTCCAGCCTTATTTCACATTATTCCATCTTAAACATGACATTTTAGCTAAACTGGACAACTGTTAGCATCTTTCTGCCGCTTTCTTTTGCCACAAAGTCATATAATCCATTCTACTTGCTAGGAATATATTCTCTAAATGTTGAAATCAACCTTTTCTATTCTTTTCTCTTATAACATTCTACTACGTATCATATTTACTGATGATAGCAAAAGTAACACATTAAAGTTTGTACAGAACTTTACCATAGTTACCTCATTTGAGCCCCATAACGGTGATTAATAAAATTAAAGACCAAAAAGTTTGAGAACCACTGAAATAGAATCTCTTCAATATAGGGTCACATTAACCACAGAACATTTTATGTTCCCCACCAAATGCAGCCAAAGTAACTAGAGGAGTCCCAAACTGATGATGGATCTCTTATTGGAAGACTTTCCCTCTAAGCTTGATTTCTTTGCTTCCAGATTCCCCAATGTCCAAGCAAGAGAGTAATAGCAACATCAAAAAAAAAAAACACACACACACACAACAGCAATAATCATCCAATCATAATGAATCAGCGAAATTTTCAAAATAAATACATCTTGCACAGAGTGCAAGATGCAAATAATTTCCTCCAAAGAGAATTTTTTCACAACTGATACTTTCCCAAGTTCTTCCATCAAAAAGCACCCCGTACCCTACTTTATTAAGTAAAACACCAGCACTATAAGGAATACTAAAGAAATGCTAATTCAGTGGTTTTCAAATACTTTGGTCTCCAGACTCAGTTTTATTCTTTAAAATTGAGGGGCTCCCCATCTCCACCCCCAAGAACTTTTGCTTGTGTGGATAATGTCTATTAAGATTTACCATATTAAGAATTCAGACATCTTAGTATTTTTTAAAATCCTTACTTTCCATCTTAGAATCAATATTATGTATTGGTTCCAAGGCAGAAGAGCAGTAAGGGCTAGGCAATGGGGGTTAAGTGACTTGTCCAGGGTCACACAGCTAGGAAGGGTCTGAGGCCAGATTTGAACATAGGATCTCCCTCTCTAGACCTGGCTCTCAATCCACTGAGCCACCTAGTTGCCCCCAAATATCTTAGTATTATCATGAAAAGAGTTTTGATTGCACAAATTCCCCTAAAGGGTCTCAGGGATCCTCAAAGGTCCTGGACCATGCTTTGTGAACTACTGTGAACCCTTCATTTTATTTCTCTCAGGCCTAAACCATTGAGATAACTTGGCCAACACTGAGAAACATTTCATGTCAAAATCAAGGCTAGAATATAGTTCTCTTGACCTAAATACCACACTCTGTTCCCTTAAGAATGATCAGAGCCTGGGAATAAACTAAACTAAAAGTTTAGTTCCAAGTCTGACAGTACTGGAGCCAGTCAACAAACTTTTCTGAATCACAGAAAATGAGGGCAATAATCTATGCCCTGACCTTTCTTTGGGATTCCATAAGGCCAAGTTATATCAAATAGGTGGTATCAGGGGCGGCTGGGTAGCTCAATGGATTGAAAGCCAGGTCTAGAGATGGGAAGTCCTAGGTTCAAATCTGACCTCAGACACATCCTAGCTGTGTGACCCTGGGCAAGTCACTTAACCCCCATTGCCTAGCTCTTACCACTCTTCTGCTTTGGAGCCAATACTTAGTATCGATTCTAAGGTAGAAGATAAGGGTTTTTAAAAAAAGAAATCAAATGAAAAAGCTGGGGTTGTTTACGATAAGAGAGATCGAGTAGAGAATATTTGTAGACATGGTAGTTGCCTAAAAGTATTTGTCACTAACCTGCTTCTCTCCTCTACCACTACTGTCATCACAAATATTCCAGTTTACCAACTTGTTCAAAAATTAGCAGCAGAAAGCAATCCACCAAAAGCAACCTTATTGTTAGCCAGTGCCCCCAAACATTGATTTTGAAACAATTATATTTGTTCTGTATTGGTTCATTTAATGAAGCCTAACAGCGTTAGTTCTCTGTCTCTCTCTCTCTGTCTCTCTCTGTCTCTCTCTCTCTCTCTCTCTCTCTCTCTCTCTCTCTCTCTCTCTCTCTCCCTCTCCCTCTCTCCCCCTCTCCCTCTCTCTCCTTCTCTCTCTCCCCGTCTCTCCTTCTCTCTCTCTCCCCGTCTCTCCTTCTCTCTCTCTCTCCCTCTCTCCTTCTCTCTCTCTCTCCCTCTCTCCCTCTCTCCCTCTCTCTCTCTCTTTCTCTCCCTCTCTCTGCCCCCTCTCCCCCCTCCCCCCCATAAGTTGGGCACTAATCAATATACTATATGTTACACCGTTTCAGGGGACATCATGTCTATTTTAGGTAACAGACTAAAGATAATCCTGCCACATCTAACCAGGGAGTCCCTGGTCCATTTCATTTTGATTGGATCTCTATAAAACTTCAGCAATAGGGCAATAAATTGCACATGATTTCACTTTTCAAAGCTCAAGTTGTTTTTGAAATAAAAATTTAGTTTTCTACAAAATTTTCTTTTTTCTTTTTGCTGTATTGGAGAGTGTGAGTTCTGAGAACTCATGCCCAAACACAAATTGCCTTTGGTGCGCATAAAAACAACTTCTGGGGGATGGTAGTTTAAACTGGGTGCTTTTCTATTCTATCTTAATTTGTGACCAAGACTAAGGGATGTAACTGAGAGTTGCCAGGCTCCCCTAAAATCCCAGCTACACAGTGAAATCCCCAGGCACTGACATTTCCCTTTTACTTCGTGCTAAAAGAGCCAAGCTAAATCCGAGAGTTGGGAGAAGGCCCATAAGAAGACACGAGCATGCTTATCCTAGATCCTACCTGAGCTTGACCCGGCTGTGACAGAGAGCTAGCGGCCCCATCTTCAGGCATGCTGATGCTGCAGCAATTGCATTTCCTCTCCCTTTTTCAACACCTCCACAGGCCTGGCACTCTCCTGGCACCTTTAAGACTATTGGTATTAAAATATCACATTGTAAAAATGCCTGTAGCACCGTGACCCAAACAGGCCCCCAGAGCCCCAGCTCTCAAGCCATAAAATTTTAAAGAGCTAGGAAAACTATTGAATAGCCAGGGTGTCAGGCAAACTTGGATTTTAAGTGCAAATGCAAACGCTACAATTATTCCCGAAATAACAAGGCCACAGGCCCAGGCTGCTGAGAGAAACCTTCTACCTTCAGCCCATGTGCTTCAGCCTAACAGGAAGTACTTAATAAGAATAATAATATCCTGAAAGACTAACCCACGGCAGTGTAATTAAAAAAGCTTTTCTGTCTCACTTTGAAAAAAAAAAAAGAGGGGGGTGGGAAATTAAAATCAGACAGGAAATTCCACAACAACAAGCTGGCTTATATCCTAATAACACAGTCCTGTGCCAACTCTTCCAGAAAGTGGAGCACTAACACACACACACACATCTATATACTACCACAGCCCCCCTCTTCCCTCAAAGAGCAGCTTCGAATAAGCTGCAAAGGCAACAGCTCCATCCATCTGACTGAGAGATCAATGCTACAGACACAGAAGAAAGAGGCTTGCTTTTGGAGTTAGGTGTATTTTATAGAAAACAGTTGTTGTATAAAGAGAGGCCACTGGGGCTTTGTCCAGGAAACATCACCCACAAGACTGAGCAGCTCAAAGCAGCAGCCAGACTTTGTGAGGTATTCTCAGCAGCTGCTGTGACACCACTGATAGGAAAGGGGAGAAAAAAGATGCTCTCCCAGGCTTGCTGAGTTTCTGGGCCACATGGCGATGTGGAGAGAGCGGAGAGAACTGAAGGCAATAAGTGAGTGGAAGGGATTCTGCTGCAGGGATACTGAAGGGACAAGCCTTCTTTGATAAGACCATGTGGGCTAGAAACAGCAACACCAGCGAAAACAAGCCAGTGCACTTTAATGGAGGAAGATTAAATGCTGGCATAAACAACAAACAGACTCCTCCACTCCGCTGGCCCTGCTACTTCTGTACTTGAGCTCATGCGAGGCATACGAGCCTATGGAATCTGTTTCTAAGCCCAGACTTTCCAGGAAGTCACTGGGGAAAGGGCAGGAATCTACCATTGGAAATAGATTCTGAACATAGATCACAAGAGGTTAAGAGTTAGAAGGAACATAAAATTTAGAGCTGGAAAGGACTTTTGCAAAAGATGCTATTGGGGCAGCTAGGTGGCTCAATGAATTGAGAGCCAAACCCAGAGATGAAGGTCCTGGGTTCAAATCTAGCCTCAGATACTTCCTAGCGGCGTGATCTTGGGCAAGTCTCTCAACTCCCATTGCCCAGCCCTTACTGTTCTTCTGCCTTGAAACCAATACTTAGTATTCATTCTAAGAGAGAAGGTAAGGGTTTTTAAAAAGAAGTCCTATCTAACCTCTTCATTTTACAGATGAAAAAACTAAAGCCTAAGGGACCTGAACAGCTCTCTTATCTTACAGGTAAGGAAAGCGGGGTGACTTATCACTGGCAGACCTGAGATGAGACTAGGTCTCTGCTTGTTGCTGCCCAGTAACTCCTCTACCAAAACAAGAACAAGAGAAAGAACTTCTTAGTATCAGGTTTTAAAAGGTCAACTGCACATACAGAGTCTAATCCATCACATGGCAATTCTACATTCCTCCTGGATTCACCAAATCAGGAGCCCTGGAGTAAGCTGCTGGTAAAGTTAGTCTGGCTTAGTTTAGCTCCATGAAAGGCAACATAATAGCTCTATCTTGCTGTACTAATGTCTAGTGCTTTCATCAGAAGAGCAGTTCTGGAGAGCATTAGAAATGTTGGATTCAAACTACACTTCAAGACAGCACAAACAGTTTTAAGACACCAAAAGAAAGTCCATCAAGGAAGCCCAACCATTCCTCAGCACTGTAGGAACTCCAGGGTCCCTAGGAGATTTTCTTCCACCCTCCAAAGTCATATAAAATCTCATGTTGAGCGGAGTTGTTGACATTTTTTAAGAAAAGCTATGTCATTACTTCTTGGCCACAGTTTATCTCCAAGAAGGCAACATAAATAGCCCTTCCCTTGATATATTAATAACTAGATCATTCATCAGAAGAGCAGTTCTTTTTTTATAGTATTTTATTTGATCATTTCCATGCATTTTTCATTAAAGACAAAGATCATTTTCTTTTCCTCCCTCCCACCCCCCCCCGTGGCTGACGCGTGATTCCACTGGTATCACATGTGTTCTTGATTCGAACCCATTGCCATGTTGTTAGTATTTGCATTAGAGTGTTTGTTTAGAGTCTCTCCTCTGTCATGTCCCCTCAGCCATTATAGTCAGGCAGTTGCTTTTCCTCGGTGTTTCTACTCCCTCAGTTTGTCCTCTGCTTATAGATAGTGTTTTTTCTCCTTGATCCCTGCAGATTGTTCAGGGACATTACACCGCCACTAATGGAGAAGTCCATTACGTTCGATTATACCACAGTGTGTCAGTCTCTGTGTACAATGTTCTCCTGGTTCTGCTCCTTTCGCTCTGCATTACTTCCTGGAGGTTGTTCCAGTCTCCATGGAACTTCTCCACTTTATTATTCCTTTTAGCACAATAGTATTCCATCACCAACATATACCACAGTTTGTTCAGCCATTCCCCAATTGATGGGCATCCCCTCGTTTTCCAGTTTTTGGCCACCACAAAGAGCGCAGCTATGAATATTCTTGTACAAGTCTTTGTGTCCCTTATCTCAGAAGAGCAGTTCTGAAGAGTATTATTAGCAATGCCATAATTAAGCCGTACTTCAAGATAGAACAAAGTACAAGAAGTGTTACAAGATATAAGAATCTATGTTTAATGTAATACTGTATAGTTAAACTTAATTAATTTGAACTTTGGGTACCTGACTGACACAGTGGATACAGTGTTGGGCCTACAATCAGGAAGACTCAACTTTTTTAGTTCAAATCTAGCCTTAAACATTTATTAGTTGTGTGACCCTGGCCAAGTCCCTTAACCCTGTTTGCCTCAGTTTCTTCATCTGTAAAATGAGCTGGGAAGGAAAGGGCAAACTACAACAGTAGCTCTGCCAAGACTATACCAAATGGGGTCAGAAAGAGTCAGGCATGACTGAAAACAACTGAACAATTGATATTTTTGATAGCTTGTACACTGAAAGATTGGGGAGTCTCTAAGAAAGTAGGTTTTTTGTTCAGTACTTTAAAGAGCTTTGATTTCACTTGTGTGGCTTTCTCCACATCTTTACCTTAGCAGTCTAGTTCCAAAGATAGGTAGTATTCAAACTTGTTTTTGCTCATGGCACATTTTTATTCTTTGTTGTGAGGAACTGCTGCACACGAAACATTTCACTGACTACTCAATTGATAATGCCATGGGAGGATTAACTTGCACATGTGTGCAATAAAATAGCAAGTGTAAATTTCATATAATTTGGACACATAAAGTAAAATATAACAGTGAAACATGACACAATTTTTATGAACAACCAATGCAACAGATGGCATGACCCCAAATTTCCTCACCTGGTGGCCCATCTGCTGCTTCTGAGTCATATTATTTGTGTATATAGATACACACACACACACATATATAAATATATATACGTGCAAAGTATAAAGTATATACTTTACAAAGTGGCTTAGTGAGCCAGTGCATGCACATGCACACACATGTGCACAGACAGGCATACAAACACTCTCCTTGGATAGTCATAGTCATATTTTTTTCACTTAGAAAGATCTATCAGAGGCTACTCCTCAATGCCCAGAATAACTGTGAAAAACTCAGGCACTTCCATACTCTAATGTGAAAAGAACTTTAGTGGAGAAAAACAGTTTGCTAAAGACAACTGAAGACCACAGGAACATGGACTGAGACAGGAAGGGTCTTGATGATCATCTAATCCAGACCCTTCATCGACCTGATGCCTGGAGCTGATTTAAATGACTTTTTCGAAGTCACACAGGTAATGAAACAAACAGGATTTGAACCCAAATCCTCTGACTTCAGAACCAATTCTCTATAGTGCACAACAATAGGGAAAAGAAGCACATTTTTAGAATGAAAAAGCAATCTTTTCGAGCACAACAGAAATGACTTCTTTACTAATGACTGCTAGGCTAACTCTAAGATCATTTTTATCCATTCTTTAAAGTGGTTCTTCACAAGATTCCTATTATCCAGTCCACAAACAAACACGCTGCCTGTATACAGAGCGTTATCCCAAGCCCTGGGAGAGATACAAAGTTTAGATGAGATATGATTCCTAGCTTCACTCTAGTAGGGAGATGAGATTAATCACAGGCAATATAGAATGATAAGTGAATTAGAGATACAAAATAAACTCTTACATGAGGTCTCTAGAGGAAGACTGTTACCAATCAGAGAGATCTTTTGTTAGTCTGTTTCCAATAACTGTATGGAGCCATATCACTATTTCTTTACCCAAATTCCACAATTCAGATCTTTCCCACAGCTCCACCTAATTAAGGGAGCTTGGATTTGGAATTCTCTGCTCTCAGTATGAACTAAGCGCCAGAGGCACACAGAATCCAGCACTAAGAAGAGTCTTCCCCTCATTATTGAATCTCACTTCTTTGGAAACTTTTATGAAGCTTCTACGGTCAATCATTTATTAAATCCTTTATATTGCTGAAGGTCTGATGAAGGATTTAAGAGAAGTCAAAGATGACATTACTACCTATAATAAGAGCTAGAATTTACATGGCACTCTAAGTTTGGCAAAATGCTTTTTAAATATCTCATTTGATCCTCACTACCTTAGAAGGTAGGTACTACCATTTTATGGATGAGGGAAACTCAGCCAGGCAGAAGTTAAGTGACTTGCCCAAGGCCACACACGTTTATACTCAGGCTAGTTTAAACTCAGGTCTTCTGCACACTTCCTACCGTAAGGCCACCTGGCTGCCTCTAGAACTAGTAACAAAACATTTGGTTGGTCTAGAACTAGTAATATATGAAAGAGAATGAATAGATGAAATGGTTGTATGAACTCTATGAAACAATTACAATAATGATAATTCACATTTTTATAACGCTTTATGGTTTCCTCAAAGCAGCTCTGTGAGGTAAGCTGTGCAAAGATTGATATTATTGACATTATATAATTGAGGCAACTGGGACGGGGTCAGCCCTGGCCCTCCAAATATCCAAGGTCAAATTCAAACTTCGGTCTCTTGATTCCAAGACCAGGCCTCTGTCTGCTCCTCCACACTGCATCTCTTAGTCAATTTTAGGTACACAAAGTAAGTCCAAGAAGAATTGAGGCAAAGTCCATCAAAGGATGGAAGAGTAGGGAAAGGCTTCCTGGAGAAGGTGAGACATGAAAGGGGTAATCACACAAAATCAGGCCACTCCAGTTGGGTGGTCCCTCTTCCAGTCTCACAATGGAATTTCCTTTCTATTATGTAAATTGTCATTCAAGGCAACAGATTTTACTGCTCAGAATTTTTGGTGCATAGCTGTTCTCCAGAAGGCAAACTCCAAGAGTTGCCAATGTCTTTATAATGCCCTAAATGCTGGTTTAGATAAATGCTCCTCTGGAACTAACTGATTTCTTGATTCTATGAAATGACTATCCTGGCTCTCCTGTCATCATATCTTCCGGAAATGTCACCCCTCTCCTAATTCCATGAACCATGCTTTATGAAATCAACATAGCAAAATGCACTGTGATTAAGGCAACAGGTCAACTTGCCCTTCTTGCTAAAAGGACACACTGTTCTACTCATTTGGTGACATCTAATGAACACCACGGTCATTTGGTCCTGACATGGTGCTACCTTCACTGTACCAAACAGTACATATATCCAACATGAAGCACCGACTTTGCATATTTTACAGATGGAGAAATCAAGGCATTGAAAAAACTGTTGGCAAGCCTGACCAGAGCACCAACCGGCTCTTGACAACACACAGAATCTTGTTTCTAAGAATAAGATTGTCTATAAAGCAGGGGACTGGGGGGGGGGGGTAGGACTCCAAAGGCTTCCTGGACATCAAAAAAACCCTTGCAAAACAACATTTTGATGAGCTAAGTGTGTGAATTAAAAGCAGATGGATTCTATTTCCTTTAAAATAAACAAGGGAGTTAAAATTAAGGGGGAAACTCCCACACAAAATGTGTTTGGGGTCTGGTGAACATGGAACCACTTAGGAATAGTCGGGGCCATTTTAGTAACCCCACTTCCAGTCTGACCCATTCCTCTTAATTAAATGGTGTCGTCACACAGAGACCTAGCTGCCTTCTCCCCCATATATACCTGGAAGGATGCTAAGCAACCAATGGAGGAAAGACCATATTCATTAATGGTTAGTTTGACTGTTCTTGCCTTCTTATCACTTTACTTCTGCAAATTAGGTCAGGAATGTTGAAGATCATGGATTTGGAATTATGGGTCTGGGAGTGTGCATAGAAGAATCTCTTCTAGACTCAATAAAAAGAAATCAGGCCATATACAGGGGGAAATTCCCTACCTAGAGAGGTCGTACGAACTGAAAATACAAAGAGGTTCTAGGAGGGTTCATAGAGGACAGTTCCATAATAGTTAATAAAAGGAAGATATATTCCAGGCATATCCCTAACCTTTCAGGAGGAAATCATAACACAAAGTACTCATCTGCCCCTTTTGCTCACCTCCCTCAGGCTGACCATTTGCAACTATTCTCTCTTTCAAGGCTGTCCTTGACATTCATTTTAACCTGTTTTCACCTATATAAAATTTTTTTGGCATGAAGCACACAGTGTGGCTTGCCTGAGGGCTCCCTAGATAAGGCAAGGAGGGGGCAAGGATTTCTTACAAATAGGGAAGGATGAGATTAAGTTCCATTTAGATAATTTTCTTCTGGTCTCTCAAAAGTGACTGCAGCCCACAAAGATTTAGAAGGTGCTAGATGTGGCAGTTTTTAAATCCTCTCTACATATTCAGTAAAATCTGAAATAGAGGTGGGGACTGGACTGGGGGGTAGTTATCAGTTTTCCCCAGCTGTGTTTCTGGTGGCTGCTAATAACCCCCATGTATCATCCTGCCCGGCTAGGAAAACGTTCTGACTGGTGTTAAAAATGGGCCCCTGCATAGTTTGTGGCTCATTCCCTTTGTAGCACGTGCAGAAAGCTTGTTGTTAGCATGCTGTTTGTGTAATTAGGGTGGTTAAGATTGTATGGGGTCTACCACAGGTCCCGAAGAGTGATTGCAGTTCAGAAAAATCACCCACCTGGCTTTGCGCTGATTTATGGCCTGCTCGGTTAATAGCCCTGCTTAACACAGGAGTTTGTCGAGATTAAGTAATTGCCTTAAACAAAAAGTTTATTATCTTTAAGACTCTGCTGATGAATGTTGAGGAAATCAGGTGATAGATGGTCTGTGATTTCCAACCCACTCCTCCTTCCACACACATTTAAATAAAATTAAAATATGCTCTTTGATTAGGATATGAAGTGACCACAAAATATTATCTTAAGGACATCGAGAGGGATCAGGGCAAACAAATACTGAGCTATTTGTGTGAACAGTTTGGAATTATCCTACAGAACAAAATGGGCCATCTTTGACTGAAAGATTTGATACCACTTCTCAATACAAATATGGCTCAATTGTTTCTATTGCTTCTTTTTATCCAAAGATGCCATATTTCTTGAGGAATGTGATGTGATGTGAAAAAGAGGGCATTGTGGTAGATTTAAAAAGATGGATTTAGAGAGTGGCAAATGCCTTCTGACTCAACTGGTCAGTCTTCATTATATCTTCTTGAATGAAAATATGAAGGAAACAGAAGGACTGACATTATTATTAGCAACTCCTTTCCAATAAAGTCTAGGTAGAAATAGCAGCTCCACAACAATGTAGGGTTAGTTCTTGCACTGAAGGCTTTCCATAAATTTCCTTATTTCCCTATTTCTACCTCTATACCCATCCAATGAACACATTATTTCTCTGTTCTAAGTAAGGTATTCATTTACAACCTAATTCTGCTGTTCCTACTAATATGCTTTCATATAAGTTGTCCTTGTATGAAAAATTATTTCCATTTCTTCCCTGACATTCCACATGCATGTTTCTTCAAAAATTAGCTCAAATTTATCTCTTAAAAAAGACTTCCTTGACCAATCTTATCCCTATTATTATTTTCTTGCTTTGAATTCCTTTGATCTATATTGAATTTTCATGAATTTGCTTTAGTTCCTGGATTATCCAATACATATCCATTTTGTTTCCCAACTAAACTGAGGTCTTGAGAGGAGATTCTAAGTCTTCTATTACTCTACTTCCTCACAACTCATTCATTCTTCACTCTCTTGAAATCTGGCTTTCATCTCTGCCCTGTAATGAAATTGATTTCTATAAGATCGTATGTGATCCCAATTGTGCAATCTGATGGATCTTTAGTGTTGTTGTTCAATCATGATCCTTATTCAGTGTTGTGGTTCAGTCACGTCTGATTCGTGACCCCATTTGAGATTTCTTGGCAAATATACTGGAATGGTTTGCCCTTTTCTTCTCCAACTAGTGTTAACAGATAAGGAAACCAAGGCAAACAGGGTTGAGTGACTTGTCCAGGGTCATAGCTTATCTGTTAGCTGCCATCCTCTTTGATGCTTTAATATTTAAATTTGCTTCCTCTTCATTCTCTTGTTCCTTTTCTGTTTCTTTCATTCCCCCTTTGATGAATTCACCCAGTATATGACAGAATATGGGAGTTGGAGGATACTTCCAAGACAAGTTAGTCCAAATTATACCCCAAAAGGCATTCCGAAGAGGTGGTTATTCAGTCTCCACTTGAAGAATTCCTCAGAGAAAGTACTTTCTATCTCTTGAGGCAGGCTATTCCACTTTGGGTCAGTTCCAGTTTGGAGACAGTGACTTCTTATTTGCATGTTTGCAACTTCTACTCAGCTCTCAAGTCTTCTTCATTGAAAAGTACCTATTCAGTCCTAGCACAGGCAGTCTGAAAACCAGCTTGTATTTACACAAAAACTTGAAGCCTTTTTTTTTCCAAAAGCATCTTCCCATTTGCTATTTTAAGGAATAATTTCATTTTAAACTAAAAGAATCTCTTATCTAAGGAAGACCAAATTTGCATCATCATTCCCATTTAACAGATGGTGAAAATGAGGTTCAGTTAGGTCACAAAGTAAGTTACTGGCAGTGCCTGAACCTTAGATCTTTGACTCTCAGTCAGATCTAGATCTTTCTGCTCTTTTTTAGATCAATGTTGCCTTCTACACAATTACCCTCAGTTCAGTACAATTCATGTTAACCACTGGGCAAGCAGTCTACTAGACAGCTTTTATTAAGCATAATAATATAGTGGTATAAATGGCTTGTTACTCACTTTATGGGCTGTGATATCCCTTTTTCTCACGATCTAGGACAACTTACCCATGGCTTCAATCACGACTTCCAGAAGATGACCAAATTTTCTAGGCCCAATCTCTTCCCTAAGCTGTAGACCCTAAACTTCAAATGGTTATTAGACATCTATATTTCAAACTCAACATATTTAAAAATAAATACCATCTCGAAGCCTACTCCATCTCTCTTTCCACTATGCCATCCCACCTCTCAAAAACTTTTAATGTCTATACAATAAGATACAAACAGCTTAACTTGATATCAAAGTCCTTCCCAGTCTAGCCTTATTTCTTACTTACCCTATAGTCCAGTTAATCGTAGCTATTCACTGCCTTCTCCCACCTATGTCTGGAAAAGACTCACTGTCTTCTTCTATTGATATCTTTTATCTGTTCCCCAAAGGTGCAACACATTTTCTTCCTTCACAGATTCTTTTTTATGATCCTCCCATCTGGAAATGATCCCTCCTTTCTTAAATCTCTCAAGTCACATGGAGACAGTATGGACCTCTAAGTCAGGGAGACATGGGTTCAAGTCATACTTCTGATATTTCTTTGACTATGTGATCCTGGGTAAGTCACCTAACATCTCTGTGCTCTAGATAAATATGACCAAGTGTCAGAGAAGGTGCCAAGTTCCCTATATGAATGAAATCATTAGTCTAGTTCCTATTTCTCACTTTATAAAAGCACTCCTATGGGTGCTATAATAAATGAGATTATGTGGAAAATTCACTTTATATTACCTTTTTTAATTGGAAAGAATTTTATATTATATATTACATTATAATTTAAATGTTATCCCATTTGATAGTTTGGATATGTGTGTGTATGTGTATCCAGCCCTTAGCAATGATATATATACCATCCAAGCATATTGTCTTTAGTTCTAGAACCCTAGCTTGGGAAGGGAAAAAGCATTATTGTATGGTCTCAGAGCTGTGGTCAGGTATAACTTGCATTAAGGCAGTGGCTATGGGGTAGGTGGTTTGGTTTTGGGAGTTATTTTATTTTTTAAAGAGGAGGGAAAAAAACCACAGAGTTATGAAATACATGATTCTTGGTAGAATGGTTTATAGTTTACAAAAAACAAAATGTAAACAAGAGGGTCAATATCATGGTCACCCTAGGGTCTCTACTTCCTACATGAGCTCCCCTACCTCACCCCAGTCGGGCAGTCAACCCCTCTCCAATTCATGTAAGTGCTTCAACAAGAAGGGCTTCCTGCGAATATAACCACACAGGTGAGTCAATAAGAGGTTTCCCTTGCCTCCTGAATCAGCTAAGTCACCAAAACCCTCATTACTGCAACACTGTTATTATTTAATAACTGCCAGAGATTAAATAAACATACTACTTGTAAGCACACCCTGAGGAGCATCTCTTCGAGAATCTATGGCCTAATTGCAACCATCTTTATACTACCTCTTGTTTAATAAAAATTCAAGTATACCCCCCCCCCCGTGTATAAAAAAATGCTGTCTTCATTCACATCCTACTCTAAGGCCACACGGTGCCGGATAGACTGGGACTAGATTTTTTGAAAGATGTGATGACTGAGAACAAGCTTCAATGGGTTTTGCCAAGTTGAAAAGGTGGTGTTACTCCAAGAATGGAATGTGTGTCTCTAGACCAAGAAAACTAGCTTCGCTATACCCACAGAGGGTCCTCACCAGAAACCTGTCCACCAAGAGATAGGTTGTTTTGGATTTGTTTTTAGTTTTTTTGTTTTTGGACTACAGCAGCTCATTAAAACATTTGCTCTTGGGTGGAGGGAATTGTGATAGACGTCAGTGGAAGATGAAATCATGGATCCTTCAAGATGAAAATTTCCATAGTTGCTCCACTCTCTACAGTGTGAATGGGGGTTGAGTCACATATGCCTGAAAATACACCTTATAATCCCAGAACTTTAGAGCTAGTCCAATCCTTTAACAGGCATGGAAACTAAGGCTCAGAAAAGCTGTAAAGCTAGAGAATGGGGGAGATGCACCTGGAAACTAGGTCTCAGGACTACAAGAGCAGTGATATTTTCAGTGACCTATTCTTCAAGACCATCCCTCTAAAATCTCAATCCAATCTACTTTTGGTGTAGACAATCTTCATAATTTCAGTATTATGACTACCACCATTACTCATGCAAAATTCATCCCAGAAGATTCCTTCTTATGAAAAACACTTTCTCCAAGTTGAAAAACTTACAACAACCCACTCCCAGTTCACAAAACTATCTTTTATCCTTCCTTCTGCTTCTTCATCACTAGGAACAGAGAATCCAATACAAATATCCTGTTGCAAAGAATATGCGTTTAGGAGAACCTAACCAAAAAACAACAAGAGGTGGAATTTAATTTTTGAGGGTCCACTGTCCATTTATATAAAACTGGATTTCTTTTAAAAACAAACAAAACCAGGCACAGATCTAATAGAGGCATGAAGAGTTCAAAAAGGGTACTTTTTAATGAGATCATTATTTTTTATAAATGCATATATTTTACACCAGAAATTATTTATTTTTGGTATCATGCCACATACATAACAATGAAGGCTCAAATTTTCCAATGGCCAGTAAAACACAAGGAGCCCAATTTTTAGCCTTGTCTATGGAGTGCAAATACCTTGTATGTGGGCCCAGAGTCAATATATGTGCATATATATTCATTAATAGAAGTGAAAATTTTACTAAGAATCCATATCTGAAGACCATAAGCCTATACCTTAACATAGAGTAGAAGATGAATTTTCCTCCAGAACAAGAAGTTCTGCCCTTCCACTTGAATAGAATTTCAGAGTTAGAAATTCCCATATCCTTAGAGACCCACAAGCTATGGAATCCCTTCCAGATTCCTGCTTTGCACATACCAAGTGCTCAATCAATATTCATATGCCACCTAGCATAGCTTAAGAACATGCTCATTAAATACTTATAATTTTTGTGAGTCCTAGAAAGATCACTGAATAAGGAATTAGGAAATCCATGTGTCCCAATATCTTATTGTTCCATATTTTGATTTTGATATTAATTCCTTTGGCTTAAGCCTAAGTTTTCCATTAAAATGTAAATAGGAAGGTCACCCCATTAGATCATATCAGTCCCTGATATCCCAGCATGGAATAATTTATCAATCAAAACATATTTGTCAAACACCCGCTTTGTTCCAGGTGCAGAGCTAAATTCTGGGAATAAAACAACAAAGATGAAACCATCTTATCCTTCAGGGGGCTTATATTCTACTGGATCCTTTCCAGGGAACAGGTTTTGGAGAAGGAAAGAGAACAAAAGATAAGTGTAAGGCTAAAAGTAGTGGTGAGGGGGAAAGAAGTATTCAAAAGACAGTTTAGGAGTCACTTGTGCTCTACAATCTTATCAAGGGATGGTCTTCGCTGGTGGGGTGAACTAGTAAGTGACCTAATGCTGCCATTAACAGCAGGCCTTCTGGAAGCATAGCTCCAGCTTGCTGAGGTTGAAAAACAGCACTTATTTCCCCTTTGCACAATATATTTACAATAGCTCTCAAGTAGGAGGGACTTGCCCCCTGGATGTGTAATCTATCAAGAACATCAAAGATGCTAGGATATAATGGAGTCCTACCAGGCCTCCTTATTCTAGCAACTAGAGGAAAACAGATTTTATCAGCGTATGAGGATTTGTTTACTAGAAGCTGCTGCTGCTCTTTAGCTGAATATTATACTCCTGGGCCAACTGCCTCCCTCTCCCCAGCAAGTTCTGGACCAGAGGAGCTGGTCATGGTTTCTACTAAGCAATAAGTGCATAAAAGCTTAGCATTGAGCAAAAGAGAAAAGAATACTGGGTGTGGAGTCAGAGGAGCTGTGGCCTAATGCTGGTTCCACTACTTACTAGCTTTGTGAGTTGACCTAGAAGATTCCCAAAACTTCTCTTAGCCCTTAATGTTGTGGTTTCTGATGTGTCCCACCTGGAAACAGAACCTAATTTGTGTTTCTGGTCTCAGATCTCCAATGTGCCCTTAGGAACCTCTTCATCCTTCAAGATTCCCTCAGTCGTGTATTCATGACCTCATCAGTTACCCTCTGATTCTGAGACCCCTCAGACTGGAGGCTGGGGGTGCAGAGCTCCTCCCCAAACCTCCATTTAAAGAAGGTGCCCAAATCAACCATCTCTTTGTTTCCCACCAGCCTACTCTTTGGAATTCTCCATCCTGCCCTGGAACTGGGCTTCCTTCCCCACTCCATGTCAACCTTCATGTGTGTGTTGTTTCCCCCATTAAATTGTAAGCTCCTTGAGAACAAGGGCTGCTTTTCTTTTGGGCATGTGTATCCCCTGCATCTAGCAGAGTGCCTGGAACATTAGTAGGTCCTTAATAAATGGTACTGACAACCCACCACTAACTGCATTCCTGGGCTGACAAGAAGGGAAAACAACCGTTGGTGTCAGTGCCATAGCTGGGAAAAGGAGGAGAAAGAGAAATACGTATTTGATAGCAGCACCTTAGGGTACATAAAACATTCTACATATGATATTTCATTTAAGCCTCACAACAAACCTGTGAGACAGGTGCTCAGATCCCCATTTTACAGAAGAGGAAACTGAATTTAAGTGGCTTGCCTGGAATGACACAGCTCATAGATGTCTGAGGTCTTGTGGATTCAGTGTTCTGTATATCCACTGTACCACTCAGTGGCCCATTCCATTACCTCTTGCTTCTTTAGGCTTCCACACAGCCAAGAAAAGGTACGACAATTCAAGAGTGGTATTATTTGACTCACTGGAGTATTTAAGGATCATAGGATTTAGATTTGGAAGGTCCAACCCCTTCATCTTTACAGATGCAGTAGAAGATACCTTCCATTGGACTAAAACTCTCAGCAAATACCAACAAGAAGGAAAAAACAAATTTAAAAATCAGCAATGATGCATCTCCCCTGAGCTCAGCTTAGCAAAGGCTCTTTTATTTGGCTGCTGGGTTAGATCATCAGACAGTAGAAGGGGCTGAGGAGGCTGGCTGAGGGGTTAGATCTGCTGGCACTTTAATAAGCAGTCTGACTGGGCTAGCTCCTTACTGGATTGACAAATGATGGCACTTTTCCTGTCAGATAGAAGAGTCATCTTCAAGGCCCAACTGGCATCTCATCTGTGCCTTGGCAGTTGGCTAAATGGTTTTAATTAGCACAACAAAAGAAATGTTCACTAGACAGCAAACAACCCCAAAGGGATCAGCTGTATTTAATAACCATCTTGATGGGAGAGCTTAGACTAGTTGAGCAGGAGATGTGGGAGAGGAATATTGGTTTCTACTGTGAGTTTTTTCAGTGAGTGATTTCCAGCAAAGCTCAGCCAGCCTGTCAGCGATTTATTAAGCACCAACTGTATGCTCCATTCTATGCTCAATGCTAAGAGAAAGTAAAAAAAGACAGAGAGAAAATAGAAATATAGCCACTGCCTTTTAGGAGTTTATAGTCCTTCTGAAGAGTCAAAACATTCAAAGCCAAAATGTCCACTTACAAGTTAACTCTTTAAATCTTCCCTGAAACTTACTGACTCTAATTTTATGCATAATTCTAGCAAAAAAAAATCAATGAGCCATAAGACTAGAAGAAAACTTGGGAAATTATCTAAGCATATACTTCATTTTATAGTTGAAGAACTAGAGGCTAACTGGGTATCATAATAGGAAAAGGTAGAGTAGATAGGGAAAGAGAGGAAAATATAGTAATAGCTTTGATCTTTTGAGTTACAGTGAAGAAGGTCACAGAAAAATGCTAAAAATCAGTTTAAAGAACTCAAAATGAACAGTAACCACTTGCTAATTAGTGTACCTCAAATAGCTCAGCACATTTCAAAATACTCTACAGAATCATTGTATTATAATACAAGATGGTGATTTTAATTCATAACGATTGCCCCAAGACACCTAGGCAAAAAATTATATCAAGTATATTTCGCTTGCCTTTATTAAAGTCCACCTCAGTTGTCTCATCTTGGTAGTAAAGATCCCAGAGTTCTTTAGGCTGGACCCACAATGTACTAGGCCTGACATTCCATCTCTTTTTTTCCAACTTGTTTAAATGTTTTATTTTTCCAATTACAGACAATAACAATTTTCAACTTACACTTTCTAAACTTAAAAGGTCCAAATTGTCTACCTCCCCCCACCCCCTCCGCTCCTATCCTCCTTCCTGGAGATGATAGACAAATCAAGCAAAACATACTTCATATCAGTCTTTTTTGTAAGAGAATATTCATATAAAACCAAAACCCATAAGAAAAATGCAAACTTAAGTGAAAAATAATATGCTTTGATCTGCATTCCAACTCTAACAATTCTTTCTCTGGAAATGCTATCCATTTCCAGATAGCATTCTTTGGCACAAGCCCTTCAAAACTGTCCTGAATCATTGTATTTCTGAGAATGTATTTCACAATTGATCATTCTACAATATTGCTGTTACTATGTACAGTCTTCTCCTGGTTCTGATTATTTCACTCTGCATCAGTTAATGTAGATCTTTCCAGCTTTTTCTTAAATCCTTCATTTCTCATTTCTTACCACAATAATATTCTATTACCATCATATTCAAAAATTTATTCATTCCTCAAGTGATAGAGATCCCCTTCCACCTCTAACTTTTGTGACAGTAGTCAAATAAATTGACATTATTGGGTGTCAGTTTCCAAATCTATAAAATGAGAGGGTTTAACTAAATGACTTTTGAGGTCTCTCCCAACTCTAAATCTATGATTCTAGGTCTAAATAAACTGGAATACAAGTTCATGTCTGAAACCTGAGAAGCAGCTTAGCAAAATGGAAAAATTAATTACCAGAAAATTAGATACCACATAAGAAATATTTTTGGTCTCAAAAACTCAGAAAGGTAGTTGACTAAGGGGTGATTAGTTCTGATCAATGGTAAGAGTGGCTCTATTGATGAAATTATAGAGGTTTTTAATGGGCCCTAAAATAGGCATTCTGTTTGAGAGGGGAAATCAGAAAGATGGTGTACTGGCTAGAGTGGCAGGCCTAGAGTCAGAAGACAAGAGTTCAAATCTGGCCTCAGACACTTAATAACTCTGTGATTCTGGGCAAGTCACTTACCCTATTTCCTCAGTTTCCTCATATGTAAAATGAGCTAGAGAAGGAAATGTCAAACCATTCTAGTATCTTTGGCAAAAAAAATGGGTCATAAAGAGTCAAAGACAACTGAGATGGATGAACAACATTAATATATCAGGGGAGGATTTAGTATATTTTAGAAATATCTCCATCCCAAATTATTAAAATAGGGGAAAAAATCTATCGCTTAAAAGGGACTTTCAGTCAGTTGGCATATTTGTCCTTCCAGAACAATTCATTACATGCATTACATGACAATTCCAGAAAAAAACCCAAGATTTAATGTAATCAAGAGCTAAATTACATGATAGAGACAATGTGTACAATAGAGCATAAGGGATATTACCAGGAAAGTAGGACTCAAGGTGGATCTTGAAGGATGTTTAGAATTCTTAATGATAGAAAAGTGAGAAAGTCATTCTAATCAAGAAAACAGTGCCAGAGAAGTCTCAGAGGTGAGAAGAGCACTTTGTGTGTGTGTGTGTGTGTGTGTGTGTGTGTGTGTGTGTGAGAGAGAGAGAGAGAGAGAGAGAGAGAGAGAGAGAGAGAGAGAGAGAGAGAGAGAGAGAGAGAGAGAGAGAACTTGCTTGGAATGGTGGATTTGTATTAAGGAATAATAAGAGATGAGTAAAAAAAGTTGGATGAGTAAAAAGTTGGATGAGTAAAAAGAGACCAAATTATAGAGGGCCTTGAATATCAGACACAGGCTTGGGCAAGTTTTGTCTTCCTTTTTCCATCTGTCTAAAAGTAAAGAATGGGTGTGTAAGTATTATGGAATCTTTAGTAAAGAATGGGTACATAAATACTACAAAATATCCTTTGGTGGGCATTTCATCTAACCCATGCATGAATAGGAATTCCTTCATTTCTTTTACCTGCTTCTCAAAAATGTCTGTCCACTGATTCTGGTTTGCCTGTCAGAGTCCAAGCAAAACAAGACTCTTCTCCATGAAAGCTTTCCCAAAACTTAAAGACAATGAAGTCCCTCCCTTCATTCTTTTCTTCTCCATTAATATTAATTAGTTTGGACTTCCGGTTAAGATGGCGGCTTAGAGAAAGCTGAAGTTCAGATCTCCGGAAAACCCTTCCCGACCGATCTCAAACTAGAAGCTCCTAAGGCGCCGAAATTCAAAACGATCAACAGCACAGACCCTGGGAACCCTCCTCCTGGACCTGGACCCGGTTCAAAAGGTACGGCTCCCCTTAAAAGCCAGAACCCGAGATCCCTCGGACCTCAGGGGTAGGAGCGCAGAGTCCAAGGCTCCCGGAAGCGGCAGCCGCGCCGGGCTCAGAGAGCAGGGTCTGAGGAACAACAACCCTCAGGGTCTTCTACCCAAGTCCCAGTCCGGGTGAAAGTTACTGCCTGGGGCCTCCGCTGCAAAGAGCTGGTCAAAACAACAGCAACCCTCAGGGCGGGCAAGACAGCCTCACGGGCTGGATCCTGCTATCCAAGTCTCAGTGAAAGTCTGTGCTCTCGGAGCTTGGGGAAGCGGCAGCCCATCCCCCCCGCAGGCCCACGAAACAGCCTCACGGCCAGGGATTCTGAAGGCAACTTCCGGAAATCGAGCCAGGGGGAGAGTGTGGCCTCGTGGTCAGACCCTTCCATTCCAGTTCCAGTGAGGCATATTCAGTTTAACCCAGGGAACGCTCATAGAACCAACATCTGCCCAGGACTAAAGCCTCTGATCACCAGACAAAGACAAGAAAAGCCAATCCTCCACGTTCAGAGATGACAAACTCCACAGAAGCACAGAAGCCCCAAAATACCAAGAAAAATAAGAAGAAAGGGGCGACTCTGGACACATTCTATGGAGCCAAAATACAAAATACAGAGCAGATAGAAGAAGATATACAAGAAAATTCTCCAAAATCTTCCAAAGGAAATAGAAACTCTCCACAAACACATGAAGAATTTGAATCAGAAAGGACCAAAAAGATGGAAGCCCTCTGGGAGGAAAAGTGGGAAATGATGCAAAAGAAATTCACGCATCTACAAAACCAGTTTGACCAAACTGTAAAAGAAAACCAGGCTTTAAAGCAAGAACTAATAAAGCAAAGCCAAAACACCAAGAAATTAGAAGAGAACATAAAATATCTCACCGACAAGGTGATAGATCTGGAAAACAGGGGGAGAAGAGAAAATTTAAGAATAATTGGACTCCCAGAAAAGCCAGAAATAAACACCAAACTGGACATGGTGATACAAGATATAATCAAAGAAAATTGCCCAGAGATTCTAGAACAAGGGGGCAATACAGCCACTGACAGAGCTCACAGAACACCTTCTACACTAAACCCCCAAAAGACAACTCCCAGGAATGTAATTGCCAAATTCCAAAGCTATCAAACAAAAGAAAAAATCCTACAGGAAGCCAGAAAAAGACAATTTAGATATAAAGGAATGCCAATCAGGGTCACACAAGACCTTGCAAGTTCTACTCTGAATGATCGTAAGGCATGGAACATGATCTTCAGAAAGGCAAGAGAGCTGGGTCTCCAACCAAGAATCAGCTACCCAGCAAAACTGACTATATACTTCCAAGGGAAAGTATGGGCATTCAACAAAATAGAAGACTTCCAACTTTTTGCAAAGAAAAGACCAGAGCTCTGTGGAAAGTTTGATACCGAAAATCAAAGAGCAAGGAATACCTGAAAAGGTAAATATTAAGGAAAGGGGAAAAATGTTATCTTCTTTTACTCAAACTCTCTTCTATAAGGACTACATTTATATCAACCTATGTATACTAATATGTGGGGGAAATGTAATGTATAAATAGGGGGTAAAGAAAGACCAAATAGAATAATGGTTCTCACACAAAGATTCACAGGGGAAGGGGAGGGGAAGAAAACTCCTATAAGAAGGAGAGGAAGAGAGGGGGGGGGGTTTACTTAAACCTCAATCTCAGGGAAATCAACTCTGAGAGGGAAAAACATCCAGATCCATTGGGATCTTGAATTCTATCTTACCCAACAAGGGTAAGGAGAAGGGAAAACCAAGGGGGGGAGGGGGAGAGGGAGAACAAAAAGGGAGGGAAAGAGAGGGGGGAGGGGGAGGGAACAAAAAGGGAGGGACTAAAAAGGGAAACATCAAGGGAGGGGACAAGGGGGACTGATTCAAAGTAAATCACTGGACTAAAAGGTAGAGCCGAAGAAGAAAAGGTTAGAATTAGGGAAGGCAATCAAAATGCCAGGGAGTCCACAAATGACAATCATAACTTTGAACGTGAATGGGATGAACTCACCCATAAAACGTAGACAAATAGCTGAATGGATTAGAATCCAAAACCCTACCATATGTTGTCTTCAAGAAACACACATGAGGCGGGTTGACACCCACAAGGTCAGAATTAAAGGATGGAGTAAGACCTTCTGGGCCTCAACTGATAGAAAGAAGGCAGGAGTGGTAATCATGATATCTGATAAAGCCAATGCAAAAATAGACCTGATCAAAAGGGATAGGGAAGGTAATTATATTTTGTTAAAAGGGACTCTAGACAATGAGGAAATATCATTAATCAACATGTATGCACCAAATAATATAGCACCCAAATTTCTAATGGAGAAACTAGGAGAATTGAAGGAAGAAATAGACAATAAAACCATACTAGTGGGAGACTTAAACCAACCATTATCAAATTTAGATAAATCAAATCAAAAAATAAATAAGAAAGAGGTAAAAGAAGTGAATGAAATCTTAGAAAAATTAGAATTAATAGACATATGGAGAAAAATAAATAGGGATAAAAAGGAATACACCTTCTTCTCAGCACCACATGGCACATTCACAAAAATTGACCATACATTAGGTCACAGAAACATAGCACACAAATGCAAAAAAGCAGAAATAATGAATGCAGCCTTCTCAGATCACAAGGCAATAAAAATAATGATTAGTAATGGTACATGGAAAACCAAATCTAAAACCAATTGGAAATTAAACAATATGATACTCCAAAACCGTTTAGCTAAAGAAGAAATCATAGAAACAATTAATAATTTCATCAAGGAAAATGACAATGGCGAAACATCCTTTCAAACCTTTTGGGATGCAGCCAAAGCAGTAATCAGAGGCAAATTCATATCCCTGAAAGCTCATATTAACAAACAAGGGAGAGCAGAGATCAATCAATTGGAAATGCAATTGAAAAAACTCGAAAGCGATCAAATTAAAAACCCCCAGCAGAAAACCAAATTAGAAATCCTAAAAATTAAGGGAGAAATTAATAAAATCGAAAGTGATAGAACTATTGATTTAATAAATAAGACAAGAAGCTGGTACTTTGAAAAAACAAACAAAATAGACAAAGTACTGGTCAATCTAATTAAAAAAAGGAAGGAAGAAAAGCAAATTCACAGCATTAAAGATGAAAAGGGGGACAGCACCTCCAATGAGGAGGAAATTAAGGCAATCATTAGAAATTACTTTGCCCAATTATATGGCAATAAATACACCAATTTAGGAGAAATGGATGAATATATACAAAAATACAAACTGCCTAGACTAACAGAAGAGGAAATAGAATTCTTAAATAATCCCATATCAGAAATTGAAATCCATCAAGCCATCAAAGAACTTCCTAAGAAAAAATCCCCAGGGCCTGATGGATTCACCTGTGAATTCTATCAAACATTCAGAGAACAGTTAACCCCAATACTATACAAACTATTTGACATAATAAGCAAAGAGGGAGTTCTACCAAACTCCTTTTACGACACAAACATGGTACTGATTCCAAAACCAGGCAGGTCAAAAACAGAGAAAGAAAACTATAGGCCAATCTCCCTAATGACTATAGATGCAAAAATCTTAAATAGGATACTAGCAAAAAGACTCCAGCAAGTGATCAGAAGGATCATTCACCATGATCAAGTAGGATTCATACCAGGGATGCAGGGCTGGTTCAACATTAGGAAAACCATCCACATAATTGACCACATCAACAAGCAAACTAGCAAGAACCACACGATTATCTCAATAGATGCAGAAAAAGCCTTTGATAAAATACAACACCCATTCCTATTAAAAACACTAGAAAGCATAGGAATAGAAGGGTCATTCCTAAAAATAATAAACAGTATATATCTAAAACCAACAGCTAATATCATCTGCAATGGGGATAAACTAGATGCATTCCCAATAAGATCAGGAGTGAAACAAGGATGCCCATTATCACCTCTACTATTTGACATTGTACTAGAAACACTAGCAGTAGCAATTAGAGAAGATAAAGAAATTGAAGGCATCAGAATAGGCAAGGAGGAGACCAAGTTATCACTCTTTGCGGATGACATGATGGTCTACTTAAAGAATCCTAGAGATTCAACCAAAAAGCTAATTGAAATAATCAACAACTTTAGCAAAGTTGCAGGATACAAAATAAACCCACATAAATCATCAGCTTTTCTATATATCTCCAACACAGCTCAGCAGCAAGAACTAGAAAGAGAAATCCCATTCAAAATCACCTTAGACAAAATAAAATACCTAGGAATCTATCTCCCGAGACAAACACAGGAACTATATGAACACAACTACAAAACACTCGCCACACAACTAAAACTAGACTTGAACAATTGGAAAAACATTAACTGCTCATGGATAGGACGAGCCAATATAATAAAAATGACCATCCTACCCAAACTTATTTATCTATTTAGTGCCATACCCATTGAACTACCAAAATACTTCTTCACTGATTTAGAAAAAACCATAACAAAGTTCATTTGGAAGAACAAAAGATCAAGGATATCCAGGGAAATAATGAAAAAAAACACATATGATGGGGGCCTTGCAGTCCCAGACCTCAAACTATATTACAAAGCAGCAGTCATCAAAACAATTTGGTACTGGCTAAGAAACAGAAAGGAAGATCAGTGGAATAGACTGGGGGAAAACGACCTCAGCAAGACAGTATACGATAAACCCAAAGATCCCAGCTTTTGGGACAAAAATCCACTATTCGATAAAAACTGCTGGGAAAATTGGAAGACAGTGTGGGAGAGACTAGGAATAGATCAACACCTCACACCCTACACCAAGATAAATTCAAAATGGGTGAGTGACTTAAACATAAAGAAGGAAACCATAAGTAAATTGGGTAAACACAGAATAGTATACATGTCAGACCTTTGGGAGGGGAAAGGCTTTAAAACCAAGCAAGATATAGAAAGAATCACAAAATGTAAAATAAATAATTTTGACTACATCAAACTAAAAAGCTTTTGTACAAACAAAACCAATATAACTAAAATCAGAAGGGAAACAACAAATTGGGAAAAAATCTTCATAGAAACCTCTGACAAAGGTTTAATTACTCATATTTATAATGAGCTAAATCAATTGTACAAAAAATCAAGCCATTCTCCAATTGATAAATGGGCAAGGGAAATGGATAGGCAGTTCTCAGATAAAGAAATCAAAACTATTAACAAGCACATGAAGAAGTGTTCTACATCTCTTATAATCAGAGAAATGCAAATCAAAACAACTCTGAGGTATCACCTCACACCTAGCAGATTGGCTAACATAACAGCAAAGGAAAGTAATGAATGCTGGAGGGGATGTGGCAAAGTTAGGATATTAATTCATTGCTGGTGGAGTTGTGAACTGATCCAACCATTCTGGAGGGCAATTTGGAACTATGCCCAAAGGGCGACAAAAGAATATCTACCCTTTGACCCAGCCATAGCACTGCTGGGTCTGTACCCCAAAGAGATAATGGACACAAAGACTTGTACAAAAATATTCATAGCTGCGCTCTTTGTGGTGGCCCAAAACTGGAAAACGAGGGGATGCCCATCAATTGGGGAATGGCTGAACAAACTGTGGTATATGTTGGTGATGGAATACTATTGTGCTCAAAGGAATAATAAAGTGGAGAAGTTCCATGGAGACTGGAACAACCTCCAGGAAGTGATGCAGAGCGAGAGGAGCAGAACCAGGAGAACATTGTACACAGAGACTAATACACTGTGGTATAATCGAACGTAATGGACTTCTCCATTAGGGGCAGTGTAATGTCCCTGAACAACTTTCAGGGATCCAGGAGAAAAAAAAAACACCATTCATAAGCAAAGGATAAACTATGGGAGTGGAAACACCGAGAAAAAGCAACTGCCTGAATACAGAGGTTGAGGGGACATGACAGAGGATAGACCTTAAATGAACACTCTAATGCAAATACTATCAACAAAGCAATGGGTTCAAATCAAGAAAACATCTAATGCCCAGTGGACTTACGCGTCGGCTATGGGGGGTGGGGGGGAAGGAAAAGAAAATGATCTATGTCTTTAACGAATAATGCTTGGAAATGATCAAATAAAATATATTTTAAAAAAAATTTAATTAGTTTGATTGTTTTTTTCTAATGTTGAGCCATCTATACATTTCTGGTATAAATCTAACTTGGTCACAATGAATGGCTTTTCAGAAAAATCATTCTAATTTGACAGGATTTAAAAATTTTGAAATAATGTTCCAATGATATGGGTCTATAGTTTTCCTTCTGTGTTTTAGCATTCTCTGGTTTAGATATTAGGACTATTATTGTCTTATTAAAAGATCCTGCAAAGGTAATTTCTCTTTTGAAAATAATTTGTGAACTGTGGGTATTAATTTTTCTTTAAAAGTTTGATATTATTCTCCTGTGACTCCAACAGAACCAGATGTTGGATTTTTTCTTTTAGTAATTCCTTTTACATATAAATGTATTTCATTTTTTGAGATAAGGTTATTATCTAATCTTCTGACATTATGTGTGTTAAAAAATTTTAAAGGTACTCATCTATTTCTTGTGTCCTAATTCCAGGCTGTGATGGGCTCTAGTACCCATGGCATGCTCCTGCTTTTGTTTATCTAGTTTCTTTCCAGTTTGCCAATGTATGGTCTAAAATATATTGCTAAGAACTGAAAACATGACTCCAAATGTGGTCTGGCTAAAGTCAGTGACAGAGATGCTATAACTTCTTTTGTTCTGACAACTACAATTCTACTAGTACAACCCAAGATCCTGTAACTTTGCTTTTTTAGCTGCCACATTAAACCACTAATTAAAACTGGTATTTTAGTCTACTAAATTACCCAGATTTTATCAAATAAACTATTGTCTAGTGATACCTTCCTCAGTCTATTCTTTTGCTCCCATTTCTTTGTATTCATGCAAAATTATCACTACTAAATGTTATTTTTATTAGATTGGACTCATTGATTTGATCTATAAAAACCAGCAAGAGCAGCTAGATAGTACACTGGATAGAATCCTGGACCTGGAGTAAGGAAGACTCATCTTCCTGAGTTCTACTATGGCCTCAGAAATTTCCTAATTGTGTGACCCTGGGGAAATCCCCTTACCATATTGGCCTTAGTTTCCTTATCTGTAAAATGAACTGGAGAAGGAAATGGCAAACCACTCTAATATCCTTGCCCAGGAAACTTCAAAATGGGGTCACAAGCTAACATGCATGACTGAAATTAAAATCAGCATATCCTGAATCTGTCATCTAATATGTTAACATTCCCTTCAAAATTCATGTGGTTTAAAAATGTGATGAGCATTGACATACATTCTCTCACACAACAATATCCTATGGCAATCCTCCCAGTTTCATATTGATCATAATGATAATTAAAAATACAAATGAGAAATTTAGGAATAATAGAGGGTCCAACAAAGTATAAGGTGCTTTCATTTTACTTTCATTCAGGGGACACTGGTGCATTTTCAATATATTCTTTTAAAATTTTAATTAATTTTTAATTATCATAAGCATATTGATGATTATCATCACTATTTGGGTCAGATTATCTAACCATTTCCAATCTATACAATCCAGGTCACATGTCTACATCCTATCCACAAGGATATCATGCCAGCCTCTGCCAAATGATCTGCTAAAAGCCAAATATTAAATGCCTAGGAAATAGTCTAAAACTTTGGGATTATCTTCAGAGAAGACAACCATTGTCTCTCACAGCCTGGTGATGCCTTATTCGACCAGGAAATAGAGGAACACTGTGACAGTGATCCAGTATGGCAATTTTAAAGGTTTTATGTACTGAAAAAAAATCCCAGAAAACATCTGTTTAAAGCCTAGACTTGATTCTTTCCTACAATCCCTGGGGGTGCAATATTTTTTTTAAATAATATTTTCTTTGATCATTTCCAAGCATTATTCATTAAAGACAAAGATCATTTTCTTTTCCTCCCCCTCACCCCCCATAGCGGACGCGTGATTCCACTGGGTGTCACATGTGTTCTTCATTCGAACCCATTTCCATGTTGTCAATATTTGCATTAGAGTTTCGTTTAGAGTCTCTCCACTGTCATGTCCCCTCAACCGCTGTATTCAGGCAGTTGCTTTTCCTCGGTGTTTCCACTCCCATAGTTTATCCTTTGCTTATGAATAGTGTATTTTTTCCTCCTAGATCCCTGCAGATTGTTCAGGGACATTACACCACTACTAATGGAGAAGTCCATTACATTCGATTATACCACAGTGTGTTTGTCTCTGTGTACAATGTTCTCCTGGTTCTGCTCCTCTCGCTCTGCATCACTTCCTGGAGGTTGTTCCAGTCTCCATGGAATTCCTCCACTTTATTATTCTTTTGGGGGTGTAATATTAACTCTTCCTTTCAGAGTCTTACATTTCTTATTTGTAAAATAAGGGGGCTGGACTCTCTAGGGTTCCTTCTAGCTTTAAGTTTTAGTGTTTTGTGAGGCTTAGAATCATTGAGTGATTCTTACTATCTTCTTAGTTATCCTGAAATTCAATGTTTTCTTTCTTGCCCCACCCCACTTTACCACAACACATGGATATTCTTAATCTAAAGGTTATTCTCTATGGTAAGGAAAATGGAAGCAAGAAATGAGTACATCATTTTCTATCCAGTGTCCATTATCATCATCCCCAAAACTAGGGTCTTGCTCCTTACATGATCTTTCCCTTCTCCCCATGTCTGGCTCAAAACTATCATGTCTTGGTGAAAAATACAAAACTGACTTGGAGAAAGAAAACCTGAGTTCAAATTCTGGTTCTGCCATTTGAAGACTCTCTGGACAAGTCATAGATTGTTGTGAAGAGCAAATAATAAAATTAGGGACAATAAAGGGTCCAACAAATCATAAGGTACTTCAATAATTTCAGTTAGGGAGCACTGGCATAATTTACAATATGTTCCTAAAAAAAAAAACCCTCATGTTCTATCCTAGTAACAACTCTGAGACAGAAGGGCAAGGGTTAGGCAAACAGGGTTAAATGACTTGCTAAGGGTCGTGCATCTAGGAAGTGTTTGAAGCCAGATTTGAATCCATGTCCTCCCAACTCTAGGCCTGATGCTACAATTTATTCTTATAACATTTACTTTTTCAAGTTAGAATCCTGAAAAGAATTTTCCACATCCAACTCTGTGGTGAACAGCATGTTATCAAATATCTCATTAAATGATGCAACATCTGCCCTCTATCATAGGGCTGAGTAGAGAAAATGAACTTTACCCAGAATGAGACATATCATAGGCTGGGCCAGCTGTGTGGACCATCACAAGTGGGGCTTGAATACGAACAAAAGGAAAAAATGGTCTCTATGGGCATGTTGCCATAGACTGTCACTACCAAGGAGCTCTGAACTGGACTGGTCATGCCCTGGAACCATTCATGGAGTGGTCCCAAAGATGGATAAATGGATAAGTCATTCAACAAATATCTAGCACCTACTTTCTTTTTCTGGACTTTTCACCTATGCTTCAGCTGCCTTCTCCATCCACCTCTGATGCTCCTTTCTTTCACTGGCAAATGGCTCCTAGACCCACCATTTATTTGAATAAGGGCCAAGAGCAGTTAGAATTAATTAGAATCTAAGATCCTTGAGGAGACTGTATTTTCTTTTTATTTGTATTTGTATCTCAGCAGTCCCAAGCCCACATTAAGTGTTCTTGACTTGATGGGACTATAGACTAGACAATAGCCTGAGCATTGTGGTGAATACAAAGAAGTAAAAGATGGAACCCTTGCTTTTAAGAAATTTGCAATCTAGAGATAAGAAATATGCATAGGCTCAAAGGATACAGAGCTTCCAGGTCCTAACCCCTGGGTTAGTAGATAATAGGAGAATGTAGGGAAGGAAAGTATTACACTTGGTAGAAAGAAGACTATAAAAATATAAGAAATTTGAGGACAATGAACAATTAACTCTTATCTAGGTTGATCAGAGAGAGAATGGCAGAGCTGTGACCAAAATCAACCTAGGGTAGGGTCTTAGCTTTTTTGGTATCATGGTACCCTTTGGTAGTCTGATGAAGCTCAAGGTCCTCAGAAAACTTATAAAGGCATAAATTAAATAAATAAATAAAATTTTTAAATGCATAGGATTACAAAGGAAATTAATTACATTGAAATAAAGATATAATTTTTCTCCATCCACATTCACAGACCCTCAGAAATCTATCAACAAATCCTGAGAAGGTATGGGTCATAGATTAACAAACACTACCCTAGAGAACATAGAACTGTCAACACAGATGCCAAAGATTCTTGGGAAGATGAGGACACATATTCCTTCACATAAGATCAGGCCCCATTTAAAAGCCACAGGTCCCTTAATTTCTAAGAGGGCCTACTTCCAGGATGGACCTAACTAAGGACTATGTGAGATAACCAAGATAAAAAGGCAACAGTTGCCCCCAATTCCTTTCCCTGGTACATTTCCCTGGGAGCTCTCCCTGGTGCTTGTCTCAAACTTTACACCAGTCAGCCTAGTCTGGTCCATTCAATCCAAATGTCTACTTACTGAGAAAGCCTTAAGTCTGCTTTATTTTCAGCTTCACTAACCTATGTAACCAAACCAGTCTCAGTCCTCTCAGTAATGTTGTCTAGGCTTTAGACTGAACAATCAGACTTGCTCATTTAAACCCTGCCAGAACGAGGATCTACCTCAACTTCTCTGCTAGTCTGGTTTTCTCTGCTCCAATTCTTGCTATCCCATTTTAGGACCAGAGAACACATTATTCAATCTCTGCCAAGTGATTTGTCTTCTCTAACCTATTAGAACATTACATAATCATTTATATAGATCACAGTTTGTTTTTTTAACCTCTTACTTTCTGCCTTAGTAACAACTCTAAGATGGAAGGGCTGGGCAAATAGGGTTAAGTGACTTGCCAAGGGTCACATGGCTAGGAAGCATATTGAATGCAGATTTGAACCCAGGTCCTTTTGACTTCAAATCTGGAGCTCTATGCATTGTGCCACCTAGATACTCAAGATTATAGTTTCTTAATCTTTTTTTGTATAAATGGATTCATTTGATAGTTTGGTGAAATCTACTGAATTAAGTTTTTTAAGAAATATAAATAAAATGAATTCCAACTTTATTGGAATAGTTTATATATAAAAGTTCATGGACCCTAGGTTAAAGACTTTTGGTCTAGATGATAATTTTATTTATTTTCAAAACCCAGAAAAAATTACGTACTTCTACCAAACACTGTCCCATTTCTATAAATACTAACTGTGTACCATGACAGCAAAATGTATTTTTCTTCCAACTTAAATGGAACATTCAGGGCACATCATCTTGGTATTTCTCCTTGTTTCTAAGTACACTTAGAACTTTTTGAGATTCAGAATACTGAAAGCACATACTGATGATGGTTTTTTAGAATTGGAAGGGGATTTAGAGATCATTTAGTTTAACATCTATAACATTAGCCTAATGTTATAGGAAAAGAGGAAAAGATAATGTAATGTATTGGTCCAAAGTCATAAGTAAATTAGTAGTAGAGCTGAGGTAGAACCCAGGTTTCCTAAGCTGGGTCTGGTTCTTTTGATTATGCCATGCTAGGAGGTATACCAAGAGGTTATAGTATACTTCTATAGGGAGGTCCTTGAAGCTCTGGACTAAAAGACAAAAGAAATTGGTTTAGTCCAGACACAAACATAGACTATGTGAACTTGAGAAAGTTGCTTAGCCTTGAGCTGCAGTTTCCTCAACTATAATACAAATCAGGAAAATGTGGATTTGCATTTTATCTCTGACACTTACTAGTTATGCAACAGAAGCTACACAAGTAAATTACTTTCTCAGTGTCCCATACTATGCTCTAAGACTAAAAGACCCAGATCATGGTGCCATCCACATAGAAGAGAGTTTCCTCATCAGGATTTGTGTGTGTGTACCTATATGTTTAGATCTTACATATATAGATATGTGTATATCTACTCTGACCCATATGGATATATGTGATATTGTCATAAATCTATCTATAGTTAGAGATCAGACTAAAGGATTTATGAGAATCTGGGTCTACCATCTGAGGATTTCTCTACCTTTGCCATCAACAAAATTGGGGTAAGTAGTTTGCTTTAATTAATGGTAGCCTTTCTTTTCCAAGTAGTATTGTATTCTTAGAAAAGCTTTCTCTCTTTCCAGTTCAGGCCCCTAGCACACTTAAGAGATTTCTAACAAAACCAACTCTGAAAAACATCTGATACCAGTCATTTACATCTCAGCATGAATTTAAGCCAGCCCTTCCTCTCTCCCAGGAGTATTTGAATGTTAAACTTCATTCTCCTTTCATTGTAGTAGAAAGGGCTTCCTACCCTAAAGTGTAGGTGGGGTTGGAATTTGGGGGGAAGAGGAGATGGGGTGAAAGATTTCCTGAGATCTGAAATCACCTCACTCGGAAAGTGGTGTTCCCACCCTATCCCTTATCAGTCAACCTAGAAAGCAGATATGGTATCATTAAGCTTAGGAAAGGAGAGGGAGAGAGGGAGAGGGAGGAGAAGGAGAGAGGGGAAGGAAAGGAGGGAAAGGGGAAAAGAGAGAGAGAGTTAGTTAGTGGGTGAGGGGGTATAAATAATTGATATGCAAGGTACTTTTCTTCTGCCCTGAATTCCACATCCAGGAATGGTCCAAAACAAGCCAAACATTGAAAAAAATCCATTGATCTAATACTACTTTCCAAAATCAATTTAGACTCCTATGAATTGCACCAAGAGAACATCCTAATTCAAACCCACACTCCCAAGAATCTCTTTGCATGAGAACTTCCACTTTCCAAAGTTAGAACTTCAAGGGAGTGGAGGAATGTGAGGAAAGACTGAACAAAGGTTGCTGTTATGAAACAATTGGGAAACCCTTCTTTGAACATCTTATAATGTTTCTCCAACTAAAAAATACTCAGGCCTTTTAACTCCCTCCTACTAAGAACTAAAAAAACCCCTTTTATGGGCCCCATCACTAGAGGCCCTGGGGGTAGTGAAAGGTGACATAAATGACTGCTAATACTTCTAGGCACATTTACTGAAACCTTTTGACACAGAGGATATTTTTATTAGATAAGTGCCCTGTGTCGGTATCAACTGGCGAGTTTCATTGCTCACATTTCAGTCTTGCAAAAAGCCTTTTTCAATCACTGTCTTTGGTGGTGATAAACCTTAATGGCTGAGAGAGGGCTCCAAGCAAAGCACTCAAGGTGCCATCAGACTCAGATTTTTACTTCAATAGTAGATATGGTAAAATGCCTTTTTTGCCCAAACCAGCAGAGATGTTTCTTGGGGAGGATGATGGATACAAAGCAAAACTATGAGTTAAAATCATCTATTTTAAAACATCTCCTCCTTACTAAATTATTTTGTCCTCTGCTCCTCCCCAATTCTAAGAACAATTTTCTGTCCCATTTTTAAGGGTTGAGTATTTCTCCTTCAATATTCCAAAGGATTCGGGACAACCACATAAAGTATATGGGAGGATTCAGAGAGGAAGAGAGTAAAGAGGAAGAAGGCTGGCAGAATGTAAGAAAGCCTTTACACAATAATAACAATATTATTATCCCAAATAATAACAATACTATATACTTGTAAAGAGGCAGGTTGGTAAAGTGACTAAAAAGAGTAGGCTGGAAGACCTAGGGGTTCAAATCCCACTTCTGACAGCTAATTACCTATATGATTTTAGGCATGTCACTAACCTTCCATATTCTTCAGATTAAGTCATAAGAAGACTTCATTCTGTGGTGGATCATATGTAGGTAAAATATGCATCTACTTAGTTGTTCCTACAGGCTCTCCTCAAGACTTTATGTTCTTGCACCATAGCCTCCCTTTCCCAGTAGGTCCTCTAGTTTCCACCCTGCTATCGTAAGCTTCTGATGGTTAGTGTTCACTAAAGCCAACCTAAAGTCAAACCCACCACACCACCACATTTGAATGATATTCATGCCAAGCTACATCCATACCTTTTCTATCTCCCTTACTTGTCCTTTTGTTTCCAATGTCCACTTTCCACCTCCAGTGATGAGAGCAGTAATCAAATCAATGCTACCATTCCAAGAAAGGACACCATCGGTCGTGACTATGACTCCACTTACCATCTCTACTTCTTCCGTGACCCAAACAACACTCCTTCTCCCTTGTCACCACCACTGGGTTGTCCTTCTGATTAGAATGTAAGCTCCTACAGGGCAGAAATATTTTTTCGTATTTGTATGCCCGAGGATTAACAAAATGCCTATGATATATAAATATTTTTCATTCATTTGTTCATTCATAAATTACTCTTCCCAACCCTACCTTTCTTGGCCAAATTCTTTTTATCTGTTAAGGTAAATTCTATCTCTTCCAGGAAACCTTTTAATCCAAGTCACCTCAATCCCCTCCTTCTTTTGAAAGTCAATATCTGTTAACATTCATTTTAGTACTTATGCCTATGCTATTAACTATCTTGCCCATGTATACTTTATACGAAGGTACATTTCTTCTGTGAGAAATATAAAATAGTATCTTATATTTCTTTAAATCCTGGTAGTTGCTCAAAGGAATACTTGCTAAATGAACAAACAATAGTCAATAACATGGTGAATTCTCAATGTCCACTCAAATTTCCTACCATGACCCAGTGAATCAACTTTCCTCCCAAATACTTACCAAAGAGACTGTTTGACAGGTCAGGAAAGTGAATAGGTTCTAGGATGCTGGCAATTTTGCTGGTGTCAAAGGATAAAGTCACTATATTTTCACCAATATCCAGACCCAAATGCGAAGGGGCTGGAGGAATTTGAGAGATAAGCAACAAGAGTTCTCTCTGAAAACAAGTCTACTTAATTCAGTGTTTTAGAGAAGTTAGTGAATTGGGGTATTTCTGAGCAACTGTCTAAAATGTGTTTTTACTTGAGTTCTTCCTATTGATTATCTTTTATTCCCTAACTCTGCCTTTTCTTTGTTACAGGAGCCTGGCCTAGGCAAGTTTTCTGCTTTCATCTTCTCTTACATCCCTCTCTTAAAACTTCAAAAATAGTTTTTTTACACATGGTGTTTTGGATCCATCAAATTGACCATCTTTTGCAACCTACAAATATCCACACAAAGTGCTGCTCATCTTCCTTTATCCATCAAGACAAAAAAAAAATCATTTCTCCTTAGGAGATGAAAAGGAGAACTGCATTGGGCATCAATTAAACATTCTCTTTGAAATGCATCTGCATTGTAGATTGCTGAGAATGAACTTCAACCTCTGACAAGATATGAACCAGATGCCAAAACGTTTGATTTGAACAACATCTCCCAATCACGAATGAGCTATCAAGGCAAAATGCCAGAAATCTAATGCAAAGTAACCTGGAACAAGTCTGTCTGACATTGAGATTAGAAGCTCATGGCATTAGCCACAATTTAGTCTTCAACCATTACACACACATGTTATGGATTCTACATTAGACTTGGAGTCCTCATTAGCCCATGAATATACTGCATTGATTTCTGACTCACCCAGCTTTGTTAACAATATCTCCTCTACGCTGGAATGACTTCTCTCCTCATCTCTCCTTTCCATCTACCCAAACTCTATACATTTCTCAAGGCCTATCTTAAATATATAGCCATGTCCAGAAGACCTTCTATGACTATTATTGATTTCTCTCTTCTAGATTCCTTTCAGAATGTATCACATAATGTAGCATGTAATTATATACTTACATTTGCCTGTGTGTTATTCTTCTATGTTTGAGTAAGACCCTTATCTCATACTTATAGATCCCTCATAGTGCTCAGCAAAATCCATAATAAATCAAATAAATAACTGATCTCTTCAGTTCCAAGTGTCTCATCTACAGGAAAATCTTTGAAATAAAATGTCGATTTCTGTACAAATAGTAAAAAGTAAACTCCCTAAAGGCAGGAATGACTTTAATTTTGTCTTTATATCTCCAATACCTAGACACTCAATAAATGCTTGTTGCCCCAACTGATTGGTTTCTTTTCCTTCCAGCTTCCAAATCTACTAATGTAATGTCTCTTCATTGAAACCTGTCTCATCTTAGAACTTTTAGTCCTCCTACACTGGTCTGCCTAGAATCTTCACTCAATCTGACCAGAACTACATAGGTGTTGGTCACTTAAAACAACTGCAGAAACCCCTGGAACATGCTCTTTGTCGGCTACCACCTTTCATCTGTGTCTCAGACTAATAGTTGGCAAAATAAGAGGAAAAAACATAGAAGAACTTTGATCCAGCCTCCCTGGAGAATGTATAACATTATTCTGATCTCATTTTTCTTCATTCCATTTTCATGTTGGGTCAACAGCTTTTTTAAAAAACAGTCAACTTATGATGCATTACAGTTCAATTATAATTCCTCCTTTATGTCTGAAAATTCTCTTTTTTCTCTTTCTCTCTCAGTTCAAATCTGTGATTTCTTCAGTAGAGGGAACTCCTAATATAGAAATTACCTGCACCTCTTGGAGATCTGGCAAATCCTCTATAACTTAGTCATAGAGAGTTTGCAGGATGCAACAAGATATTAAAAGATTCTTCTCTCTAACTAGTTTACATAAGGGGCAGGACTAGGACTAAAGCCTTCCTTATTGGACTAGCCCTCCCATCAGCATGCCCTAACACTTAATTACATTTAAAAGGTAATAGGTGACTTCAGTTAATTTGCATTAGTACAAGGTCAGTAAAATATGAATGACAATAGGTTTTCCTCCTAGAGATTCAACTTCTCATTTAGGTAATGCATATGTGGTTGGCTTTTTTCTTTTTAAGAAAATGCAAATATCAAAGAAATAACAGGTTAAAGGGATTTAGAGTATGGCTATGGGAGATGAAAAAACCCCTGATAAAAGCAAATGATACTTCATTTCTGCAATTCAAAAGCAGTGCAAAAAGGATGTCTTAACTTTTCACCTATAAAAATGTACAATTTCAAACTCTGGAAAAGTCACAGGTCAAAATGAATTGGATGATTCTCTGCTCAGCTCTCTTTATCATTACCTTACCATGGCAATTGTATATAATTTAAGGGAAGAAGACTTAGACAAAAAGTCAAAGGCATTTAGGCCAGGTTTTATCACTGAGTTACTGTGCAATGTTGGGCAAATCACTTAACAACTCTGAGCTTCAACAAGAGAGAGAATTGACATCTTCTATGGGTATGTTGCTGAGATGTTATGAGCAAACAAAATTAAGGTAAGGGGAATGGATTAAGCTCTTTAAAATTAAAATGTCAATAAGGAGCCAAGATTTTAGTATTGTTAGTATGTAAAAAGTGCTCAGTGGAGAGTCTTGGATACAAAAGAACTAGGAATGAAAGGAAATGAGGGAAAGGGAGACGATAAGTAACTGTAGGTTATAAGGGCTAAGGATTATGGTAGTTGAGCAGAGAAATCTCTAGCACCAGGGGGTCAACCCTTATCTAGCACCAGAGGAGCATTTAAAAACTACTAAACAATAATTGACCCAAAATATTTTTAAAAGAAAAAACTGTTTAGACAGTGAAACACTGTAATCATAGCCTCCCTGAGTTGCAAAGGACTTCAGAAATCATCTAGTTCACTCTTCCACTAAAAGAGGATTATGCTCTTCAGTATTCTGAAGAGGTAGTCTGCAGTGATGGGGAACTCACTACCAATGGAGACCGCCTACTCTGCTTTTGGACAGCTCTCATCCTTGTAACGTTTTGTCTTCCTACAGTGCCAAAATCTGCCTCTCTCCTGTGCTTCCCGCCTAGGACCCCATGTGATTTGATTGAAAAGAACACTTACTCCAAGACTACGTTAAGCACGACAGCACTAACAACAACACAATTTGCACCACACTTTTAAGAACTTTTCAACAATTCTTTTCTCAACTATTCCCTCATTTTAGTTTCATAGCAGTCTCTGAGGGAAGCCGAACGGTCCTCCCTCCCACCAACAGATGAGGGAAGTCAGGCAACTTGCCCAAGATACATCAAGAGTTGGTGACAAAGTAGAGAAGAACATGGAAGTCTCCCGTCGTTCCCCATTACTGGACGGTCCTTTCCACCGGTCCTTCCCACAGAATCGCCCTCACTCCAGCATCTACAAGAAGGCATGTTACTGTTTTGTACTGGCAGAGTTGGGGCAATTAACCCTACCGTCACCCACTCCGCGGGACACGACACTTTTTTCTCTAGGCCCAGGAAAAGATAAAACGGAGACCACTTACAAGCCAAAGAACAGTCTTCAAAAGTTGTTTTAATGCTCCCTCGTTGCATCACTCGCCTTCCTTGGGAAATCTCTCTCAGCAGCTGCAGCCATTGCAAGAGTTCAGACGGAATAAGGACTAGTTTGGCCGTGTTTTTGTTTTGTTTCCAAAAAAGGAAAGTGAACGGAAATGAACCCCTCTAGTCAAATATGTGCCCCCTCCCCAACCTTTCCCGGGGTGCTTCTATATCACAGAGATCTGCAAAAACCATTTCCCACCAAGAGACCTGCTTGTAAAACACAAATGAGGACCAGCTGCAGAGATTTGCTCACAATACGCCCGGTCTCTTTAGGCGCCGCGTGGATCTTCAGGAAAGTAGACAGCCTGGCAGGGTGCAGGATGCTTGCCTGTCTGGAGGAGATGCCGGCGGAGTTTCCAGTAAAAGGCAGCAGTGTTTGTCAGAGAGGTGTAAATGTGCGAGCATACGAGCGTCCAGCCACTGGCTCAAGAGGAGAGGAGCTAACGCTTTACCTTCTCAACATGAGATCCTTTCCTTTGCTTTCCCTGCATGGAAACACCACCGATTATACTTGCAGGGAAGACACTACCGCAGCACCCAGGATTTGCTTTGGGGGGGTGGGGGTGGGGATGGAAAATTTGTCCATTGCAACTGCCACGTGTGTTTATTTTATCCTGGTAATAGGCTTGTAAAGAAGGAAGAAAAATGCGGCTACCTAATAAGCAAATATAGGAAATGAACTGGGGAAAGAAAAAAAAGTCCTTGCTTAGTTTTCGTAAGTATTCATTTGAATTCCTTTTGAAGTTTTTTGGTAGATGAACAGCAGAGATGATTCAGATCAATAACGTTCCAGTTTAGACTATCTAGTCCTGCAAAGTTCACCCTTGCCTTGGCACAGAAGAAATCGAGTTCCGAGTCCAAAGGGAAGGAAGGTTACCTAACTATAGATAGTCAGTGAGATCCATGTTTGTGGATGATTTTGTGCTGACCATATTAAACTGAAAGAATGTTGTAAAGACCTCTGAAAGAGATTGTAACTGCTCAAAAGAGTTTGGCCTAAAATTTACACAGGAAAATTCAAGTGGATGAAAAATGCCTTTTGTTCATACTGGTATAAAGTTGAATGGGTCTTCTACTGAACTGGTCTATTAGTATAAATGTATACATGTGTAAATAAATTTAGGCAGTTAGGTGGCACAGTGTATAGATTGCCAGTCCTGGAGCCATGAAGACATGAGTTCAAATCTAATCTAATACTCTTACTAGCTTAGTGACACTAGCCAAGTCACTTAATCTTGTTTGCCTCAGTTCCCTCATCTGTAAAATGAGCTAGAGAAGGAAATGGCAAAATACTTCAGTATTTTTGCCAAGAAAACCCCAAATAAGGTCACAAAGAGTTGAATAGGACCTAAATGACTCAGTAACAAGAAAAAACATAAATCTATATGCTAATAAGTATGGGCATATTTATATATCTATATTGCTATATCTCTATCCCTCTAGCAATAACTATATCAGCTAGGCCCAAAACTGAATCTGAGGGGAAAAAAGGCAAGCTAGATTGCAACATTTTTCAATGACCCCAAGTTTTCCTTGAAATTTAAATTAATCCTTTAAATTTTGCAAATCATAGGATATCATTATTTCTGAAGAATCAAAAGCATGAGTCATTAAAAATGGCAATGGAAAGACACAAGGTAAGTATAAATAGGCTACCATAAATTACTAATAATGAACGGTGTACAAAAATAGTATAAGCTATCAGAGAGATATACAACCAGATATAGAACCAGAAAAGTCAGTGGGCCAATTATATAGAAAGAATTCAAGATAGCAGATGAACGCCACTTGCCTCTACCCAACCCCACTCCCCACTCCAACACCCCTGAGGATTTATGGGAGGACATGAACAAGAGTTTCACAATAGCAGAGGATGAGAGAGTTGGGATGGGCTGCAATCTGTAATACTGTAGGAAGGACCAATATTAATAAGATCACATGTCTACTGATATACAGATGACAGAAAAATAAGGGATTATTACAAATTAAGAATGTTTGAAGCATATGCCCATTCTACTGAGATAATATGATGGAGGATAACTTGCCCTTCCTTTACTCAGTATTTAATGCCTAGCAGAGACAGAATAATACTGAGCTGAAATACTATGGTCTGATCTAGGATAAGTCTTTTATTTGTATATAGAACCCCTACCCTCAACCCACCTATTCCTAAAGAGCTTGAAAGTATGTCACATATATTAAGGAAACAGCCCATAGAAAGTCAAACAACTTCTCCAACATCAGGCTTAGTCACAAGTAGAGATAGAACTAAAAATGAGATCTTCTGGACTTCTCAATAAATCAGGCTGAATAGTTAATTCTCAATTATTCAGGTGATGATTATCCAGCTTGGGGATTATTCCAGTAATCCTTCTTCTATAATCCTACTGCTGTAATCCAGCATCAAAGTCCAGATTCCCGAAGGGAGAAGAGGTGCTATTCAAAGTCAATCACTTTAGCTTCTTGCTGGTAACTTAAAGTTGGGAGGTGCTCGGATAAGGAGAGATGGGAGCAGAGGGGAGGGAATCAAGGAAGAAAGAAAGGAAGCAATGGAATGAGCGAAAGGAAGGATGGAAGGGAGTGGAAGGAGGAGGAGAGGAAAAGCAGGAAGGGAAAGGAGGGAGGTCCCACTTTTGGGCTCTCTAAATATATCATTTACCTGTACTAGAACTTCCTTGGTTAGGACAAATAAGAGTAGTTTTCTGTGTTCTTTTGCCAATAATAATGATTTTTTTAAAATCTTGTGTTTATACAAATCATTACACTTTTAAAGTGGCTACCCTTGCTTCGTCTCATTTGATTTGAACCCCACAAAAATCCTCTGAGATATTAAGACAGTGATTAATAAATTCTTTTTGCTAGTGAGGAAAGAGAATCAGGTCAAATGACTTGAAGGTCACACAAATAATAGTCAAACCACATCTCCTAAATCCTAATCCAGTGTTCTTTCTACTCCAGAGTGTGCCAAAATGGGTGTCAGGGGAGTGGTTGCATCAGCTATAGTATAGAATACATAGGAAGATCAGGGACATAACAATGTTCACATGTGCATAGATCACTCACAGGAACCCCAAGGATCTTTGTTTTTCATGTATAAAAATAAGGGGAATAACAAATAACTCATTTTAGATTTTAAAAGAAATTTAGAAATTACTGGGGTTTGATCTTTCATTTTATAGATGAAGAAGGTAAGGTTCATAGAGTCATAGAAGAGCCATAAAATGTGTTCAGAGTCATCAAGGCACACAGATTGAGAGGGAAGGAAACTTTTAGATTACCTGGTCTAACTCCTCATTTTTCAATAAAGAAATTGAGGATGAGATAGATTAGATGACCTCCTTAAGATCATCCAATGACAGTCCTGATTTGAGCTCAGATGCAGCCATCTTTTCTCTGCCATCATACTACCTCCCAACCCATTGGCTGAGGTGTGATCACTAACCACTTGTTCATCCTTAGGTAGAATTCTCCTAATTATGACAACTGGCTAGTTTGTCAAAAGGCATTGTCGAATAAAAAGCATCCCATTCCATGTTCAGACAGCTTTAATTTTTAAAATTAATTCCTTTAAAAAAAAAACCTTATCTTTTGTCTTCAAATAAATACTAAGCATTGGTTCTAAGGTAGAAGAGAGGTAGGAGCTAAGCAATGTGACTTGCGCAGGGTCACATGAGCTTGGAAATATCTGAGGCTAGAATTTGAACTCAGGCATTCCTATCTTTAGGCCTGGCATTCTACCCACTGAACCATCTAGCTACACCTTTTTGGTTCATTTCAACATTTATTAAATGTCTATTATGTGGAAGCACAGTGTTATGTAAGTTAAGACCTTTCCTGCTTCCCCCCAGATTCTAGTTCCTATTCTCCCAAATTACTTTCAATTTACTTTCTCTGGGTATGAATGTATAAATATGTATACATACATATAAAACATTGTATCTATTTTGGACACACATGTATACATGATGCACCTCCTAATATAATTTAAGCTCCTTAAAATCATGGAACATATATCTTCTTTATTTTGTTCTCTTTGCTTAGCACAGTTAAGTACAGTAGGTACTTAACAAATGCTTCTGAACTGTTTGAATATGCTAGGCACTGGGGAGCAGAAAATGAAACAAGACATGACTCCTATCCTTAAGGAATTTACAATCCAGTAGAATTGAATTGAAAGCTTAGCCCTAAAAGAAGATCCATGACTCACCCAAGGTCACACAGCAAGCTGATGACCTAGTTGGGCCCTGGACCCAGAATTTGTTACATAATCCTTAACTTTGCTCATCAGTCCCCACCCAAACTTGCTTGAAATTATGCCACTAATATAAATGATTTCTCAAGGGAACATTATGGTTAAATGAGAAGGGGAAGGGGCCAAGAATGGAAAGAAGGAGGAGGAGGAGTTTAAAAGGATCAAGAAATTTTAAAAAAAGATGACGAGGAAGAGAATCATCAAATAGAAAAAGGAGGGACAAAAAGAGTGGGACAAATGAGAACAGCTGTTTTTTTAAAAATCTCTTCTAGATTAAACTAGTACAGATAAAGAAATGGTATACTTATCCCCTCCCTTCACCTCCTCAAAAACAAAACAAACAAAAAGAATCCCTCCACCCAAATAAAAATTAAATACCTTCACTTTTTTCCTTTATCATTCCACTTCCTTTCACCTGTTCCTTCTTTTTTTTTTTAATCTAAATTTATTTATTTTTTTCCTCCTGTTTCTTCTTGAAGCTTTCTCTTTAAGAAAAATTTTTATTCCATTTTGGCACTTACTGCATTTTAATTAAATAATTAATTTACTGCAAATTTAATTTTTGTTCCATCATGCTCATTCTTCCCAGTTACAACGAAATAATCCCTAAAATCCACTTTGTTGGGGAAACTGATGAGGTGGCTCTGGATGTGTGTACAAAAATTCTACGGTGATACCTCCACTCCAGAGCCTGCCCTGTTGTCCCTTGGGAGCCAAAATTCAGGTACTACTAGAATGGAGAAGTCTTTGAGGGGCTTAAAGATTGAGACAAAAAGACTCCTATTTAAAAACTTTGCTCCTTTCCCCCCCTAGTTCTTTCCTTTTGAGATGTTTTTGTCCATCCTGAAAAACCAGAAATGCTCCCCTATCTCTACCATTATCAATGGACTAGAAGACTGAGCTATATATGAATACTGATTGCATTCACTTCTTGTAATAGAATACCAGATCCTGGAAGGGGAGATGTGGCTTGAGGGATAGAGGGAGACGGGAGAAGGGGGGGGGGAGTATTGGAGGGGGGGAACGGAGCACAATGGGAGTTTCTGATAATTAGGTGTGCCCTGGATAACTTACTCCCATTTTGTCCAAATGTCTTCAGTCTTGCTGCCAAAATCCACGTTTAGTTGTAGCATCAGGCAGTTGTACCAGCCCTAGCCCTAGGTGGAGAGTCTCCAGAAGGCGAATGTAGTGACTTTCGTCCAAAGGTCCCTTTTTTAAGAACAAATTTTAGTTTTTACAGAGCCCACAAATCTGAAAGGCCAAGTGCTGGGGACAAGCAAGGAACGGAAAGTGACAAATAACAATCGTCATAAAATCCCTACTGGAAAGCAGGATTTTCACTGGAGCGGTAAAGAAAGGGGCAACATGAAACGTGAGTGGCCCGACTCAGCACGGAGCCGCCACAAAGCTGGGGCAGGCCAGGACCACCCCTTTCAAAACTTCTCCCTTCCACAATGGGCCTATTTCAATCTCCTCCGCTTTTCTTTGAGTGATTAACATGCAGGCCAGGCTTAGAAGAATGAGAATTTATTCTTCGGTTAAGGCTCAAAAGGTCAGGTGGCTAATCATTAAATCAAACTGCTGTCATCCCCACACAATTCTTCTCCCTTCAGGCCCCGGGTTATTACTTGGGTTTATGCAAAATAAACAGCTTTGCTAAACATTCCCCCTAAAAAGAGGGTCAACAAAGGCAAGGACTCCGGAGGCAAATTGCACCAGGCACCCTGCAAACTGGTTTTTTTCTCTCCTCTCCATACTGGACTACTTAGTAGACAGTTTGGGAGTGTTTTTTTTCTTCCCGGCCTTTCCTTTTCTTTTTTCTTCTTAAGGATTTTTTTTTCCTTTCCCTGTCATGCCACTCAAGACACTGCCATGAATACTGTTAACTTACTCTTGTCTGGTTCTTGCTAATTCCCGTTCAGTTTCTTTCTTGGGCTACGTAAGACTTACAATTCCAAGTTTTCTATAGGGGAACTCAGCCATGATAAATCTCTTATAAACTTCCCCAGAAAGGAACGAGTTCTCAGAAGATTCTTCGAGACTAGCCCCAAAGTCGGGACTTGCTAGTGTTCGGGAAGAATCTTAATTGTATCAGGCGCCACACACATATACCCTGGGTGGGGTGGGGGCGGGGCTAAGGGGGGGTAGGGTGACTGTGTTTTGAAAACAACTATACCTCCTGCTCGTAGAGGTGCAGGGCAGAAGGATCCCACTGGCTCCTCACTGTCAGCTGATTGGTGGCCATTTTTTTGGTCAGGTCCCCAAACCAGTGCAGGTTCCTTTGACAACCCCTTCTGCTCACAAAGCCCAAACAAACCAAATGGGGGCACATTTCGTCTCTGCCAAACCACCTAACTACTGGAGCCCAAGGCCAGGTAGGGACCAGAAGTAGGAGGATGCTATGTGGCAAAGGAATTAAAACAGTTGACCTGGGCTATTTAAGCATCCTCATTGAAAGAATAGCAGAGGTTTCTTGGGAAATGCCTTAAAGACTAATGACTTCATACTTAGGGGAATCCTAGTTCTTGCTTTTTCAATGAGTGGGGGAGGGGTGGAAGGAGAGAATTTGGAATTGAAGATATTAAAAATTAGCACGAAAATATCTGAAAGGGCTAGCTTCTTAATTTCAAAATGGAAAATTGTTGATATTGGAACATTCTAAAGAGGGAAGTGGAAATGTATCCAAAGGACAGTAAGTCAAGGGAATATTCAATAACAAAACATGAAACTCAATTCTTCTTTTAGAGAATAAGAAGACAACAGAGACCTAGTCTTTTGATTTTTCAAAGAGCTTTCTCAAACACTGTCTCTATTTTTATGACAATCCTGTAAGATATGGAAAGATTTTATTATCCTTATTTTAAAAATTCATTACAGAAAAGATGCCAATCTATGTTGGTAGAGGGAATTTCCTCATCAAGGGGTTCCTTATACTAAAAGAAATCACAACATCCTCTCCCTACTGACCTGCCCACTCCTATGCTCCTATGATAGAACTGAGCAACAGAAAGAAGTCAGGGTTTAATGGCAAAAGAACTGGATTGGAAGTCAGAGGATCTGAGTTCAAATCTATTGTATTTTATTTACTACCATATGGCCTGACCTCAGTTTCTCCATCTGTAAAATAAGAGGACTATAAGGTCAATAGGTAGTAGTAAGATCACAAGTAGTGAAGTGATGTAGCTTGACATTTTGGAAATAGTGATGTCCCTAGAATCATTAGTCTTAGGTTCAAATCCTGACTCAGAAAAGAAAGGCGTATTGTTATTGTTGCTATCATCGTTATTACTGCCTGCACATGGGAAAATTAGTTATGAAACTAGTTTTAAAATGCTTTTCTATTCCTAGTCTAATATTCTTTCTATTAAATGATAGCAGACTGGCCCCAAGATTAGAATTCTGGCCCCTCTGGTTTAGCACTGAGGACTCACTATCATCAACACACACACACACAAACACACACTACCTCTCTGTCTCCGTTTCAATCTCTCTCTCTCTCTCTCTCTCTCTCTCTCTCTCCTCCACCCTGAAACCTGCAATCCTTTTGTCAGCAAAAATTAAAAACAAAAATTGTAAATCTTCAAGATTTTAGCCAAACTATATCACTTTTCCATTTCTTCCTCCTTTTGGGGGAGGGATGTTAAGGTAGTTACTTTCATTTAGTGCTAGTTCAAATGTCAAGCTTGGCATTTTTTACGTGAAATGTCAAATATACAAGCAGTTGAGTAATGTGAGGGCATTCAAATCATTTACATGGCCCAGCTGGAGGTCACAATGTGGGCTTTTGTGCTGGGGCTCCTCCCCCGGCATCCTGGGGCTTCAGATACTGTAACACAACAAAACCCTATCCCCCTCGGGCGCACGTGCAAAGGGGAGGGGGGGTCCGATCCTCCAGCTCGATGATGCTTACGTGGCTTCTTTTCAGAGAGCAGCAAGGCAGCTAGTTCTCTGAACTCGGTCTGGTTGGTCAAAAACCAGCTTTAAAAACACTTCTTTGGCCCTGCTGCTGGAGTTGGGTTGTGATGTGTATTGCTAGGTTGGGGGAGTGGAGAAGGAAGGAGAAAGGAAGGATTCCTTTTCTAGTCACTGACTTTCCTATGAGGGGAGAAAGTGATAGGCTCCAGGCACTGAAAAGTAGTTTTCACCCATGAAAATGTATTACCCCAATATCAGTGTAGAAGAAAATCAAGGGAGGGTGAGGGATCTTTGGGAGAACAGAAATGACAAGCAGAATGAGCCTAACTCCTCCCCCCCCCAAAAAAAAACTGTAACTAACATGGGGGGGTGGGGGGAGGTTCTTCCTTTCACCTTCACTAGCTTCCCAAAGACTGACCCCTGGGACAGGCTGCCTGGGTCACAGTTCCAGGCCCCTTCATGCAAAAAAAAAAAAAAAAAGGGTTTGAAGCATGACAGACAAGTGGATATGGAGGGGAACCCAAACATAAGTTTGATCCTATCCCTGCCCACCATCTTCCAAGTTGAAGTGTCCTGACTTCTCTTTAGGATAGTTCCTAAAGAGGTATGGTTTAAACCAAATTTTAAAAGTTTGACAGAAAAATGAACTAGCAAGCCATTGAACATTCCTCATAATATTTTTAGGTAACACATCTCAAGAACCCCTGAGTCTTTCAGAATAAACTGGCTCTATTATCTAAAGGAAGACAAAGAGGGGTATTCTTATATAAATGGCTCCTGATTCTTTCCCCTCTGGGCAGAGAACAAATGTTTTGATCGTCTCTGGGTTTCTATATTATTGGATCTGAGTTGGGGGAAAGGGTTGGTCTTAATTTTCATTTAGAATATATAAATATTAAATAAATATAATATAATACAAATATAATATAAATATAAAATAAATCCGTTCTGTTCTTTTATAATTTTCTTCTCCCTCCCTTCCCATGACACCAACCTCCAACTATTAGTGAATGATTCAAGCAGTTGAATATTATATACTTTGAATCCTTAGCATAGCACAGGGCCCGGCACACAGTAGGTGCTTAAGGCCTATTTGTCTTCTTTCTAACCATAATCCTCTGGAAGAGAAAGTAAGGGAGTGAATCTTCACTCCTTCAATAAACTTCTGAAGGAATGGCTGCTAATTAACTTGTGAACTCAAAGTAGGGCTGGGCCAAACTCTCAGGCAACTGGAATTGACCCCAAGCTGCTCATTACTCCGAGTCTACTACTAGCTCTTAGAGGCTAGGCTTTGCAGAAATATAAACTGAAGGCACTGACCAACAGCCGCCCTACCAAGAAGGCATCTCTCCAGCCTCTCCTGAGTGTATAAATGCTCCTTGTCTCCTCCGTTTTTCTAGGCTAGCGAGCAGGCCCTCTATTTTAGGGTCATGTCTAATTTATGATCCGCCATTAGTGGCTGGAGCTCAATTAGCAGCACAATCATAATAATGATCGGAAAAAATGCAAAGACGACAACAAGGATGACTGCGATGGTGATGATAATGATGATGACAAATAAGAAGATCATTTAGCAACCTCGGGCTTTTCCCCCTTAACAACCTTAACGAGGGAAATGGAATTAAAAAGCTTTAGCAAATGGCCCAAACCAACCAACAAAAGCAACCCGGTAAAATCACTGCATGGAAAATGCATTCCCCAGAAACTCCAGCAGCTTTTCTTTCCAGTGCCTTGATTAATAAGGCTCCCTCTCCGCCCACTCCCTCCCTCAACTTCCTCTGAAGGCTGTTTTCTCTTCCCGCGTTCAGGAGGGAAGCCTACTGGGGAGGAGAGATCAGAGGCAGGCCATTTAGAAGCTGGATTCTGGGATGGCTGGTCTGAAGGGCCACTCTAAAGCAGACTGGCAAACTTGAACTCGATGGCTAGAGAGGGAGGGCCAGAGCAACTGGTGAGGAGCCCCGGTAGGAAAACAATGGTGCCGCAGCCCTTGAGCAGCTCTCTCTCCCCTTCGCTGCCACCACCTTCAGACTGGCTGGGGAGAATAAGCCAATAAAGAGGGCTTGTGAATGGGAGCGTCCAAAGCTTCTTAGTCAGCTGTCATATTGATCTAGCACCGCCTAAGGAAGTCTCAAAGCACTCAAGGAGTTTGGGCAAATGCTGGTATTAGTGTTCCCTTCCTCTTAAGAGTTTGCTGAGACGCCACTCCACAGCTTCCCAAGTACTGAACCTCCCGACCCTGGCAATCCATCAAGTGTATGCAAATTGGGGACCAGACAAAACCAGGCAAACAGCACCCTGCTTTGGAATAATGTGCTCCGAGGAAGAAGGGCCTTCCACAACAATGATTGCTGTGTACACATTAAAACTAAATACCCAAACTTCTTATTAGGCTCATAATGATTTGTGTTCTCCCTGCCTTTGAAATACTCCAAAGTAAATGGTAGAAGTTGACTCAAGACTAACCTCAAACAGTAGGCTTTCTGAGCTCTGCAAACGGAGAGAGCTTGGCCTATATATAGCTGCTCCCGCTGCTGGTTATTACAAGGTCCTTTTGAAAACCAACACCCAGCCTGGGAAGGAAAGGAGTACTTTCAGATCTTGATAATCACAGGCTATAAGCCCCCACTGGAATTGATCTAATTTGGTGAGTATCAATTCAGGGATCACAGTGGGGGGAAATACTCCCAAATGGCCACCAATCTGTATATTTAGATAGAGAGATTAAAAGCAACAAAATAGGATGTGCCTTCAAATTGGCACTTAGGGCTTTGGAGCACTCTCCTCCCCCCAGCCAGAGCTTCGGGGCTTCATAGCTTGCCATTGGCTTGTACCAATCCATCTCTCCTCCAGTCTGACGGTTCATCATGTCACCAACAACCACAAAACAGAACATGGTGATGTTTTCTTCTCTTTCCATGGAGCCAGAATCATCGGCTACTCCCTGGGAAACCCAGGCACTTGTTCTATAAACTGCCTTCACCAGACAGTAAGCTGCCCAAGCCTTTTCAGGCCACAATGATATGGGTAAATGCTTAAACATAGAATCATATTTGTGTTAGGATCCCAAAATCGTACGTCTAGAGCCAAGAAGGGACCTCAGAGATCATCTAATCACAGAATTTAAGAGCTGGAAGAAACCTCTGAAGACATTCCAAACCATGCCATCTGGCCTCCAGTCATCATCTTCACCCTTCTCCCACAGTAATCTTGGACTCTTCCCCTGGAATCACACAGGGTCAGATTTCATCTTATATTTTCCAGAACCAGGTATCCTCATAACTTTTCAGCCATTTGGAAGTCATGCCAATTGGATGCATATTCCAATGCCATCCCCCCCCCCCACACACACACCCAATTCCCAATTGTCTTCCTCCATTGGAATGTAAGCTCCTTGAGTGCAAGAACTATCTGGCTTTCTTGTATGTTGCTTAGTCAGTTCCTAGTCCATAGTAAACACTTACTAAATGGTTTACCATTAATTAATTCATTTTTTCTTTCATCTGGCCCTTCCTGAAAGAAGTCCCCACTAAAACAAGCCTAACAGGTGGTCATGCAACCTCTGCTTGAAGACCTTCAAGGAGGACAACTGACAATCTCTCTTGGCAGTCCATTTCACTCTTGGACAGATCTAATTGTTAGAAAGCTTTTCCTGACATCGAGCCTAAATTGTCCTTATACAAACTCTTCTGCAGAGTATTAGGCTCAGTGAGCCGTGGGTCTGACACAATATAAACCTATGTTCTTATATTGCATGAGGTTATTTTAAAGGAAGAAATCACATGGTATTTAAAGTAAAACCCCACAGAATATCAACAGAGCTACTGTAGAAAAGAAACTGGACTGAGAATGGGGGAGTATCATCTAGTGAAAAAAAATATGGAAAAATAGTGTCTATAAAGTTAAAGGAACTGGATTCAGATCCTATCTCTAATATTTGTTCTTTATTCTTGCCTTGGGAAAGTCACTTAAAATCTCTGGGGCTAAGTTTTCTCATCTATAAAATCAAGCTATGGGATTCCAGTTGGTGTCTGGGGTCTCTTCTAGCTCTAGATCTATGAACTTAATTAACTACTCCAGGACTTGCCTAGCTGTTTGACTTTGGATAAAGCATTTATCTGTCCTTGGGCTTCCTCCTCTATAAAATCAAAGTAACTAATGGAAGAAGAAAGGGATTTAAGTCATATGACACTGGGAGGGTCATCAAGCCAAGAATAGATTTACTCAGAGTCTACTACCAAAGATCCATGTAAGTGGCATGTATGATCAATTATGGAATAGAGTAGGACCAAAATTTTATCATTGATATAAAAATGGTATGGCCCAGACCAAACCTCCCCAACATAGCCCCCTCAACCCTCAGTCTAGGATATCATCCATCCCCCTCTCTTAAAGATCAACTCAGAAGGTGTCCAACACATCTTGATAGAGCCTCTTCTATTGGATCCCTTATCTGCATAAGTTCAGAGCAAATAATTGTCTGTTTACTTAGGATTTCTAGGCTGAGAGAATTTGTATCAGCTGACTCCTCCGCCTATTTCCCATCTGTTACCAAGTCCAATCAATTCTTCCTTTGGAATGTGTCTTGGATGAGAATCTTTCCTCTCATTTCCCCATATCCTTAAAAAAAATCTAAGCCCCACTCTCTTGAGAACAATAGTCCCTCTCCTTATAGGATCTCTCTATCTCTGTCTCTATCTTTGTTATCTCCCCTGTGTGTCACTGACAAACAAATCTTTCTAAGACTTCTTTTCATGTCACCTTTCTGAATCAGGAACTGATGTCATTTAATGGTTTACATGACCAAACTCCTCCAACTGATGGTCACCGTTTTATAATTTCCTACCTCCACTACCCAAACTTACTTCCTAAGAATCCTATCCCCAATCTATTCCATCACCTTAATCAGACTGTTCTCATTCCTCTCTTTCTCCAGAAGAGGCCATGTTCATTCTTGCCTCTTCCATTCATTGGAAATTCAGCAAAATTTCTAGCTCAAAGTGCTCTCTCCTGGCTTCCACTCCCCAATGTGGATTGGCTTTCCTTTTTAGATTTTGAAGTTCCTTGAAGGTAGAGATTGTCTTTGCTGTTTTTCCTACCTTCTGCCTTTCCAAACTGTCCCTTTAACCGTCCCCCCCCCCAAAGTCTAAATTACTTTATGAAGTTGTCTCCAACTAATTCAACCCAAAGTGTTCTCTCTTCTTCCTGGAAAGACCTGAGAGTGGTATTTCTAGTTCCTATCAGACAATTTAGCACTTAATTACTCTCTGATTGTTTAAGGCATTTTTTTTTTGGTCTTGTGTTGACAACTTGAAAGTAGGGTCCCCAATCTTATCATTCTCTGTAACTTCCCTCCCCCAGTCCAAACATCTACAACAAATCTGGGAACCCTGCAGGTGATTGATCCCTTTGCCTTCGGAGCCAGATAGACCCTGATGGTTTCCCCAATGTCACTTGGATTATGAGTTGGGTCAGGCTGCTGGAACACAGCCCGGGCAGTGCTGAGCCTGATTAAATCCATCGTTTGAACACTGGCCGGTGAGCCGTATATCTCTTGCTTGGTGAGAATGACACCTCACAGCTTGCACACACAGCTTCATTTCAGGAAAGAATGTGTGAGAGAGAGGAGGTCAGAAGACAGGCACAGTCATAAATTTGATGGAAGGTTTAGCTGGAAACTCCATTAAATATACCCACTGCTCTGAGCTGGGCAATGTCCTTACTTTGAGCTTGCTGAAAGGGGCTAGATAGGTGAGGGACTCACTAAGTAATGTCCTCATTTTGGGGTGTCATTATTTAGGGGATGAGAAACCCCATTAACCACAGCAGGGTTAGTAGATTAGCTCCTAGGGCACTGATATTGTCCTTTAAGTTGGGGCTCTACTAGGCCAGAAACTCACACCAGTTCCTAGTTATCACTTGCTTAGATTTTCAGGTTAGAAGTCATAGTATCACATATTAAGAGTAGAAAAGAACATGAAAGGTTGTTCTTTGGTTTTGGTTCTTTTTTTTTTTTAGTTCCAAATTCTTTCCCTCTCCATTCCTCCCCCATCCATTGATAAAATAAGAAATATGATACTTATTACACATATAAAATCACTAAAAAAATCTTTCCACATTAACCATCTTGAAGGAAGGAAGGAAGGAAAGAAGTTTCAGTCTACACATAGAGTCCTTCTGGAAGCAGATAAAAATTTTTATCACCACTTCTTTGAAATATCCCAGATCTTTGTATTGATCAGTGTAGCTAAGTATTTCACAATTGATCATCATTACAAAATTGCTATTACTTTATAAATTGTTTTCCTGGTTCTGCTCACTTCACTTTGTATCAGTGCATAAGATTCTTCACAGGTTTTTTTTGAAACCATTCTATTCTTCTGTTTCTTATAGTATAATAATAATCCAACACATTCATATGCTACAACCAGTTCAGCCATTCCCTATTTAATGGAAATCCTCTGTTTCCAGTTCTTTGCCACCACAAAAAAAATGGCTGCTATAAATATTTTTGTGCATGGGTTTTCCCCCCTTGTTCTTTTATCTCTTTGTAGTGATATTGTTAGGTTAAAGAATAAGCACAGTTTTGTAGCCCTTTGAGAATAGTTCCAAATTGTTCCCCAGAATAGTTGAACTAGCTCACAGCTCCACCAAAAATGCATTAGTATACCAATTTTCCCATATCCCCTTCAGCATTTGTCATTTTTCATTTTTGTCATCATAGCCATTCTGATAGGTGTAAAGTGGTATAGATGTCATTGTGTACAATTCTTTCATTCTTTAGACAAGGAAACTAAGGCAGAAAGAGATCAAGTGCTTTGCCTGAGGTCACACAAGTAGTAAGTAGAAAAGCTAGAACTTAAAACTCAGGTTCTCTGACTTTAGTACTCTCTATACAGTTAGATGTTAAATGGGATACAGTAATGGATGTGGAGTTGGCAAGATCTGAGTCCAAATCCAGCTTAAGACATTACTGGCTCTGTGTGACTCTGGACAAGTCATTAAAAATTCACTGCCTCAATTTCTTCACCTGTAAAAGGAGAATAATAATAGCGCCTACCTTTCCAGGATTGTTGTGAGGATCAAATGAAAAAAATATTTGTAAAGTGTTTTATAAGCCTTAAAGTGCTATATAAAATACTAACTCTTATTACTATGATCAAGGCATTTATGAGACATTTTGCCAATAGCAAAGGCATCAGAATGAGAAAGAATTCTGCGAAGTATCTCTAATCCAACTCACTCCCTATTACATTTTTCTCTGAAAAGACTTGTAATTGGATAGTTTGGTGCTCTAAAGCATTATACCAAAAAGGTTTAAGGCTCTATATTCATGAAGGTCAGGTAGCTTCACTTGGTCCCATGACAATAAATAACAACCCCAATACACAAGTGTGTGTCATTAATCACAAAAAGAATCCACTGGAAAAAATGTGGCTGGATCAGTGCAAATTCATCCTTCCTACTAGAAATGGAACTCTAAATATCACTCCTACTGACAGAGTCAAGAATTTCAACTTTGAAGGGAGAGTTATACAGACTATGTGCTATTGTGAGACTGTCCTTCATGTGTTATCTACATTTGCTTATGGGTTCTAGTGAGTCTTTTGCATTTTATTTGGGGAGGAATAAAGGCCATCTTTTGCTCAATAAATACAATATTACTTCAAGTGTTCTTAAGGGATCTGGGAGACTCTTACCATATAAGCTGAGACATAGGCATGAGCTAGATTTCCCAATGTAAATTTGGGGTAAGGGCAAAATGAATAAAAATTCATTTGGATCCTAATGGATCAGGAGAGGAAGATAATAATCATCTCCTATCTCATCCAACCAACCTCACTCATTTGGCATTCTAGCCAAAATTACCTACAAGAAATGGCCTAAAGAAGGTATAACATCTCTTATCCCCATGCCTATGAGCAGGCTATCTTCCATGCCTGGAATCCTCTCCCTCTTTAACTTACCTCTAGTAATTCTTAACTCCATTCAAAGGTCAGCTCCAGTACCATGAGGTCATTGAAGGTCCTTGAGGTTATTAAATCCCCAAATTCTTTTGTATTCACCCCAGATATAGTTTATATTTACTTATCTCTGGGTATGCATTATTTCTTCCCAGAATTTCTCTCCCGAACTCTTCCCTTACTTATAGCCCTGACTATACTTACTTTTTACTCTGTTGCCCCAGCTACTAGGGGCATCCAGTAGTACAACGGATAGAGTCCTGGTGTTGGAATTAGGAAGACTCAAGTTCATTCTTACTTGCTCAAGACACTTAGTAGCTGTGTGACACTGGATAAGTCACTTACCTCTATTTGCCTCAGTTAACTGTAAAATGGGAGTCAGGATAGTACTCACCTTTTGGAGTTGTTGAATCAAATGATATATTTGTAGAGTTTAGTACCATATAATAAGAACTTAATGTATGCTTCATTCCTCTCTCTCTCCCTTCCTTCTTCCAGCATCTTGCATAGTATCAGACAATAGTAGCTACTTAATAAATGCTTGTTGAATTAAATTGGTGAATTAATCATTCCACCTACAAGAATTTATTAAACACCTACTGTGTGCTAGATAGACACTGAAGAACACAGAAGAAAAATGAAGTTTATGGAATTCTTTTTCAGATATTTAAACTAAGCTTTATTTCTTCTGTCTCTATCACTCACTCAGTCCTCTTACGAAAACATCTTCTGGTGCCATGGTCTTGACAATGATTAAGCTTTCCATTTTTCCTGCTTAGTCCACTTCCTCTATTCAGTCTTTTCCAGTGTCCAATTAATGAGGTCAAGGTTGCCTGACCTGATTTTTCTTTTTCTGGCTTTCTAGATTGCATTTTTTATGTGTTCCAACTAGTTCATATATAAATATTGTCTTCTATTTTCCTAATAGTTTCATTTGTGAAAAATAAACCTTTCCTTTATCTGAATTCTTCTATCTAAAAGTCATAAGATAATTCTTATTATGCATTATCTATGATTTATTTGGCATTTAATTGTTACTACCATGTTTTGTTATCTTTTTTCAGATGTATTTCTTGGCTCTCCAATTGTAATACAAGTTTCTAGAGTGCAGGGTTTGGGTTTTATAATGTCTTCGTCTCCCAGATATACTTAGCACCATGATAGGAACATAGTTATTCAAGGAAGAGTTGTTGAATGAATAAATCAATTTCACCATACAAATCGTGAATTGTTGAGGTACAAAAACCTTGTTTTCTTATGCTGTATGCTCCACAATTCCTAATACAGGGTTGGGTCCTCATTACATATTTGCTAATTATTTGATTGCATTGTGGTACAGTGCAAATCAGAAGACCTGAGTTTGAATCTCAGCTTTCCCTCTTATAAGCTGTTGGATTTGAGGTAAGTTACGAAACTTTTCTGAGTTTCAGTTTTCTTATTTATAAAATCAGGCTGTTAGATGAGATGCTCTCTGAGGTCTAAATCTGTGCTCCTATGATTAAGTTGGTCTCCAAGGTCATGTTAGATAATAATGTTGAACTTAAAATCCTGATGCTACTCATATCAATCTCTGCCCTAAGAATGCCGAGGCTTAAAACAAGAGAAAAGACAGTAGGAATAGGAATCAAGATCTATGTCACAGTTAATACACTAAATCAGTAGTCAGGAGCCAAACTAGGGCTGAGAGTAAATCAAGAGAAGTCAAGGGTATTAAGAAAACTAAAGGAAAACCAAATCAAGTCAATATCAGAAGATGTTATTGATTGACAGTTTGCTATGCTCAATGTGAGCCTATGCACAGGCTCTTTGAAAACCCAGGACTGTCCCCTGTGGCTTCTTAAAGGGATAAGGCTGTCAGTTGCCTGTGCAACACCTGTCTTCTCCAGTCTTTCAAATGAATCCAGTGATATCAGCTTGCCAAACATTTCCACCAGCTTATCCTCAATTCCAGGAGATATATACCATGTGAGATCTGGAAGTATCATTCTTCATTACTCTCTAGGTCTTCCCTAAGCACTCTGCAACACTGGCTTACTACCAAGGAGAGGGCTGCCAAAAGGTGCCCTACAAGAAGGTGAATCCCTGATAGAGCAGCTTGAGGGCTCAGGTCTGGAGAGGGGAGATCCTGGGTTCAAATCTGACCTCAGACACTTCTTAGCTGTGTGATCCTGGGCAAATCACTTAACCCCATTGCCTACCCCTTACTACTCTTCTGCCTTAGAACCAACACCCAATATTGAGACTTAAGATGGAAGGTAAGGGTTTAAATAAAAAGTTAAATTCCCCTTCTAAATTATCTACTTAATCAGAATCCAATGTTTTATGATAGAAAAGTATCTTCCTTCCTACATCTCCCTAAGGAAAAGAACTTCCCAAGAAGAACTGTTTAGCCTATGGAGAAAAAAGAACTAAAGAGTGACAAATGGCCAAATATGAGAAAAGTTTTCATAAAGTGTCAGGAATAATTGTTTTTTGCATCTGTGGAGGATTGAATGAGAAAGAATAGATCACTATAAAAGTTGAATAGATTTCAGTAGGACTTAAAAGTGACCTTCTTGACCAATGAGAAGAAGGTAATAGTGAAATGTGTAATTGAGTCAAGTTGTGAGCCTCCCATCTCTGATGATCTTCAACAGATGACACGCTGACCTCTCTGTCCTAAATGGTTTAGACCTTCATCTCTCCAGAGGAAGTGGGTTCCTGCACCTGAAAACTTTCAAGTTTCCTGCCAGTTGTATGATGTTATGATTTCATTGAAACTTCTACCCTGGTTTTCCCCACAGAACCTGTATTTTCCTGGCCTCCTGCCACTGAAGCTAATTTTCCCTATTAAATGCTATTTCCAACACCTTTCACTCTGAGCAGCTGAGTCAAAACACACTCAGATTCAACAAGCATTTATTAAATGTCCACTGTGAAAGGCACTGTGGTAAGTGCAGAAGTCCCAAAGAGAGATGGCACAAACCCTATTCTTAAGAGGGAATGGAGGAAAATGTCATGTTCTCAGCTAATGATAGGTATAAAGTAGAGGTCCAGCTGGTGCCCAAGGAGGTAGCTTGGTGCAGTGCAAAGGCTATCAGAGGACCTGGGATCAAATTTCATCTCTGCTATTACCCTGGGTAGCCTTGGACAAGTTACTTTACCTTTCTCGACCTCAGTTTCTTCAATTGTAAAATAAGAGGGTAAGACTGGATGGCCTTGAAGGTCCTTTCTACCCCTCAATCTATGACTTTTATGATCCTAAGTCCTCTGATTAATTTGAGGAAACAGGTATTCTCTATTCCACATAAGTGTAGCCTATATGACTGGCCTCTAAAACAAGAGTTTAAAGTCAGTAAGAAGAGCTGTACAAACTGTTTCATATACACCAACATTCTGATACAGTTTGTGTTGTTTCACCCATGTATTCGTACCCTGATTGAACCACTCCCTCACTGGTTTGATCTCTCAAATACCTTGACTTACTTACCGACATCATTCCTGCTCACCTACTTCCTATATCCTATGATGTGAATTGGAATCCATGTCCCCTAATTTCTTCTACTATCATTGCCTCAATCTCTTGATTAAACCTCCCAGTGACCCCTTTAAGAGGGACTTCCAGTTGACCACCATATTGCTTCCTACAGGTTGGGATGTATCTTCCTACTTCCTCTGCTAGAGAAACTTCCTATAGTGTGTTGAGACTGTCTCTCTCAAGTATTTTCTCAAAGACTTCTGGTTGGTGACTTATCTTGCCCCAACTGTCAAGATAACAGAAGTTCATACACAGAATACTGACTTTGGGGATCCATATAAAGAAAGCATGCTTTTATTATCTTAGACAAATGTATCCTTGAAGCCATTCAATATGCTGAACAGAGTATAGCTCCAAGCTCTAAGAATCTGAATCTGCTTTTCCCTTTTTCACCATATGAGGATATGATCATTGGTTTTACAGATAAGGAAATTGAAGCCCCCAAATTGTATTGTGACTTTTCCAGAGTCAGAGAGGTAACAAATGACAGAATTAATAGGATTCAGCATTCAAACTCAGCTCCACTGACTTCAAATTCAACATTCTGTGTACTGTATGCTGCCTTCAGAGTAGCCTTTTGGTTACGTCATTCCTTACTCCAGAAACACTCTCACTACTCATCTTGTGCCCATGAAGATTCTGCTTATCTTGAGTTCAATGCCATCTCAGGTTCTCCATAAAACTTTCCACGATCTCCATTCCCCCCAAATGATTGATCCCTCCTTTGACCCTTCTGACACTTTGTATCTTTCCTATAGTTAGGTCACTTCCTGGTTTGTATTATAAATATCAATGTATACATCTTATCCACTTTCTGGATAATAAATCTCCATAAAGTTGGAAAGGGATCAGCATTATTATCTTTATGTTTCTCTGAGCCTCTGGTAAACGATTTTGTACCTGGTATAGGATAGGTTTTAGAGCTGGAAGTGACTGCAAAGGTTCATCAAGTCAAATGCCTTCATTTTACTGGTAGGGAAACAGAAATTCAATGATTTGTTCAAAGGTCACACAGTTATTAAGTGGTCAAGATGGGATATGAACCCAGATCCTGACTTTGAATACTGTTCTTTCTTCTGAACATATGGCCCATGAACATTCCTTTAACCATTCTCTCTCCCAGATCTGGTGGTGTTCTAGCAATGTAAACCCAGAAACCCCCCTAGAAAACCTTAGACTCGAAGTGGTAAGGTGGTTCTACTCCTTCCCCTGATCCCCATATACATATTGAACTCCTTCTTCATTTCACCATGACATCTGGTGAAGTCAGTATCAATAGCATTGCTACATTTTCTAGCCATTGGTATTCTGGACTTGATGAGGTTTGACAGCTAAATTTTCAGTGTATTTTTCCCCTTTCTAAATTACCTATGCAGCTTTCCCCCCTCTGAGCCCATGTAACTGCAGCTGCAAACTGCCAGTACCTTACAAAAATCCTCAACTCAATCTAGACTTACACACGAACATCAATATCTGGAAATTTTAAATTGAATTTGCAAACACAAATGAAGCAACTATGCCCATTTCACAGAAATAAAAGTGGGACCTTTATATATCAAATGATGCCACAGGCTCACCTTGAGTAGGATATAAAGTCTGATCATTAAAAAATAGTACTGGTGAGGAGGTTTCTGTCAAGTTATTTCTCTTTTACCTAATCTAATCAAGCTAGCAGCTTATGTACAGAGACTCTGGCCACAAAAGATAGTTTCCTGCACTCTAGGTGAATGAAATCCACTAAACTAGGTGGTGCTGTGGATAAAGGGCTGAGACTGGAGTCAGGAAGACGTGAGTTCCAACAGGACTTCAGAAGCTTATTGGGGGTATGATTCAAATACATCACATAATCTTTTTGCCTCAATTTCCTCAAATGAAAAAAACTGAGCATAATAACAGCACCTAATTTGAAAGGCTATTGTGAAGATAGAATGAGATGATATTTGTAAAACACATAGATAGCCCAGTGCCTGGTACATTGTATATATTATATAAATGCTTATTCCCTTCCTTTCCCTTCTCTCTCACTTCTGACCTATGATCAGGATTAGAAGTAATTTCAGGCTAGATCTAGGAAAGATATTTTCTCTTCAAAAGAAACTAAACAGGGGAAGCTAAGTGATTCAGTGGATAGAGAGCAAGAGCTATAGAGGGGAGATCCTGGGTTCAAATCTGGCCTCATACAATTCCTAGCTGCGTGATCCTGGCCAAGTCACTTAACCCCAATTACCACTCTTCCTTCTTGGAACTGACACTGAGTGTCAATCCTTGGACTCAAAGTAAAGGTTAAGGGGGAAAAAAGAAACTAAGTGACCTATAGAGGAATCAAGCTCCACAATCTTGAACTTACTGGCATTGTGAATGAACCAGTTACAGCTAAATCTACAAGCCTAGATGGATACATCTGTTGAGAAGACAAATTAAGTAATTTAGGGTTCAATCTTAAACTTGGCTGGCATGTAAGCAATACAGACCTGAAACTCCAAGCTTGACCCTCTGTTCCAAAAGGGAATCAATCCTAGCCTCCCAACAAGGCTGTTACAAAACTAAGGATTTGGCTATTATAGTGGGAATACGGGGTAGCAAATATTCAGACTAATTTCTTCCCCCCACCCCCAGGAGATCTGATTTTTCACCCATGTAAACATTCTGATAAAATAATCTGTAATCTAATGTTTAAAGTTGGGTTGAAGGCCTTTAAAAAATGTGTTCCTATAAGACTTTCTTAGGAAGATTAAAATGCTTATTCGAAGCTACAAATTAAGCTCAATTTTACCCCCTACCCAGCAAAGCCTTAATTTTCACAACTGGTTCAAATCATGCTTCCCCTTGAGAGCTACATAAATTAGCTATGAGGTACAAATTTGAAATCTCTTCGCTAATATGCAAATATCCTTGCTGTCGGTGTATTTGGAATCTTTCCTGGAATGTGTCAGGGATGCTGCAGAAAGGGTTTTCCTACACTGAGAGGGTAGTTATTCTAAATGATCTCTATGGTCCCTTCCAACTCAAAACAGTCTGGGATTCTAGGCTTCTTAACCCAACCAACAAGTGCTTTCTTTTTTGTTTTCTGTGGATGCTGGGGCAAAAGGGAGGAAAGAAACCCAACTTGAACCTTATATGTGGCAGGGGGAAAAAAAAAGCATGCTTTAAAAAAAGGAAAAGGACCGTTCAAGGAACATAAAATAACTTTATTTTCCTTTCTCTTTGGAAGTACAGGGCTGGATAGAAAGCAGGTATAGAAGGAGGGGAAAGAGAGTACTTGTTTGTGTAGGCATAAGAGCTTAATAAAAGATGCCTAGGGATTGAGATTTAAGACACTGGGCTAAAACCATGAAGATTGGAGCAAGATAAAGGGGCCATGCAAAGACTAGAAAAGACTAGGGAATTAATCAGACCCTTTGCTTTAAACCTGAATGGAAAGTAATTAAGTTCACCCATTCTCTAATTAAAATTCCCACTTGCAAAACCCCAATGGTTCCCACTAGAAATTCATGTAAAACAAAAGTGAGGAAAGTAAGAGAACAGATCACAAACTTAACCCAGGCTAATGGATTAAGTGGACATGTTTCCTGATTGCCATTGAGATGTTTATGGACAAAATCAGATTCTCTTTTTTCACCCTCAGTTTCACTTGGAAAAATGAGGGATTTTTGGACTAATTGATTTCTAAATCAATTAATCTAAATCTAAATAAATTTCAGACCCAATATTCTATGGGTTTATGGCTTTTTAAAGATATATTTTAAGAGTTTTTAAAGACAAGGGAAGGGAAGAGAAATCATAACCCCACACCTAGAACACCCCAAATGTCTGTCTGTTAAGTCACAGAGAAAGAGAGGTTGATACTACATCCCCAAACTTGCACTCTTTTTCAACTCAACCCCCCCCTCCCCCTCATCCCCACCCCACATCCACCCACTGCTTTGGGATCTATAAGAATAAATATTCACACATTCTTTAAAGGAACTTAAAAATCCTAAATCCTGGAATATATCTTACTGTAGAAACACAGCTGGATGCTGAATAAAATTATTGGCTTGATCTGCAGCCTGAGGGTACTGTTTAACATGATATAATGAGCACAGGCATTTATAGGTTAAAACCTTCTCATTAGAATAGACACATACAAACAAAGTTTAACGCACTGAATTGGCATCTAACGGTTTTCGTCCACACAACTCCTAAGTAGTAATTACGGGTTATTGCAGGGTTGACAGCAAGGCAGTTAGTTTACTCTGGGAACGGAATTTGCAGTGAGCACTGCTCTTCATTCTGCAAGCTTAAAATCATCCAGGAATAAAGCCTGGGTGCCAACCAAGAGAAATCAGTCAAAGAAATGTGCACCACTCGTGAGGAGCGCTACTCAACTGCTTTCTGCCTAGCCTAGCGCCCCGACGGGGACAGTCACACACACACACAATGTCAGAGCTCTAAGGAACGCTCCTTTCATTTTGCAAATGAGCAAACAGGCCAGAAACGTGATTCACTTGTGTTCCTATGGCTAGTCAGTGGTAGAGTTGACCCTAGAACCCAGATCTCGGGCTGATTCCGAATACAGAGCTGGCTCCACTCACAAGATTTTTTAAAAGCATAACTACTGTGAAAAAGTCCTATGCCTAGCTTTGTAAGCTTCTTGAGAAGAGGAGGTGGCTTTTGGTTTCTCTTGGTCCCCTTTCAACAGTGCCTTGCACTATGCTCACCATAAACACTTGTTGGAGAGGATTAGATTAGTCAGCTACAAGATTTGCCTCCTGGAGGTGCTATTATTAGTCCTGTTTTACAAATCAAGGAACAAAAAGCTCTAGAGAAGGTGAATGGGCAATTTACCCATAATCGCAGCTAGAGAGTTGTAAAGCTAGGAACTGAACCCAAGTTTCTGGCTCATAGAATAATAGATTCGATTTTCAATTCTCAGGCATATTCATGGTACAGACCCATTCATTTCCATCTTTTCAGTCAATCAATCAACTCATCAATGAATCCTTATTGGTGATATATAATATGTATGTCTATAATATACTGGCTATGTATAATACCAGCGAGGTATTCAGACAGAGATAAAAGAAGTAGGAAAGCAGGATCCCTGTCCTCAAAGGGCTTATAATCTACTTTGGCAGATAAGGGAAAAGCATGAGAAAATAAGTAGTACTAAAGTGAGGGGAGAGGGGAAATAGATTACAGTAATTTAAGAGATATCACAAATGAAAATGAGGGGATGCCCTTCAATTGGGGAATGGCTGAACAAATTGTGGTATATGTTGGTGATGGAATATTATTGTGCTAAAAGGAATAATAAAGTGGAGAATTCCATGGAGACTGGAACAACCTCCAGGAAGTGATGCAGAGCGAAAGGAGCAGAACCAGGAAAACACTGTACACAGAGACTGATACACTGTGGTACAATCAAAGGTCATGGACTTCTCCATTAGGGTCAATGCAATGTCCCAGAACAACTTGCAGGGATCTAAAAAACACTATCCACAAGCAGAGGATAAACTGTGGGAGTAAAAACACCGATGAAAAAGCAACTGCTTGACTACAGGGGCTGAGGGGATATGACTGAGGAGAGACTCTAAATGAACACTCTAGTGCAAATACCAACAACATGGAAATGGGTTCGAATCAAGAACACATGTGAAATCCAGTGGAACCTCATGTTGGCTATGGGGGGGGGGGGAAGAAAATGATCTTTGTCTCTAATGAATAATGCTTGGAAATGATCAAATAAAAAATTATTTAAAAAATTTAAGAGATATCACAAATGATTCAAACAGAACATTAAGGACTTTCAGGAGTTCAGAGGAGATAGATAATCATTCCCAAGACTGGGGAAAGATAAGAAAAGTTACTTGAGGGAGGGACATAAGTCAATTTTTAAATGATGAGCCAAGTCTAGATAAGTGAGGAGGTGAGTGAAAGATTTCCAATATGGCAAATATAAGTATAAGGGGAAAGGGTCATTTGGAAAGAAAAACCTTTATTTTTTAGTATCTGAATATTAATTTTTAAAATTTCTAAATTCTTATGGAAATCCCTTGCTTTCACAAAACTTTCAGTTCTGTATCTTCCTACCACCAACCTTCTTTCCTTTATAGTAAATTGTAAATTAGAAAAAGAACAAAAGCAATTTAACAAACAAGTCTACCTAATCTGATAGTTTGTGTCATGCTCCACATTCATATTTTTTCCACCCCACCCCACCTCCACCTCTGTACAAGGAAAAGAGAAGCATCTTCTCTTCTTGGAGCCAGAGATTGTTTAATCATAACTTGTTACTGTTGCGCTTTTCACATTCGTTGGTGTAGACATTTTATATATTGTTTCCCAGTATTGACTTCTTAACTCTCCATCAGTTCATCTAAGTCATTCCATGATTCTCTTAGTTCTTCATGTTCATTGCTTCTCAAAGCACAGTAATATCCCATTCCATTTGTGTATCACTATTTGTTTAGCTAATCAGTCAGCCAGTGCTGATTTCCAGTTCCTTGCTACTGTAATGAGAGTCTGGCCCATGAGCAAAACCCCTCTGAATGAATGCCCAATTGGGAAAGACTGGAGAGAATCCTGAGAATCATGATGTAGAATGAACTTGGATTGGAAAAATACTGAATAATGACTAGATGTCCAGTCCTCATCTGCTAACTTTGTGATTGGAAGAAGCCTTTTTAAAAAGTTGGGTGACATTGTAGAAACAGAATTAAAGAACTTTATGAGGTCTTAACCTCATAAAGGCATTCTCTTCTTTGGCTGCTCACTTGGCAAATGGTGAGAAACAGGGCTAAAGGAGACAGTCCATGGGTCTCTCACCCTCTAATGCTGATGCATGGCACTGGGAAATGGGTCTCAGGACTTTTGCCTCTGCCTTTGTTCTTTCTGTTTTAGGCAGAGTGCTAATAATTTGTCTCCAACTTTGTGAGTTTTGAAAGATCAGGAGAGCTAACTTCCAGGTGTCCTGGTATCCCATATTTTGGGTTTTGTAGCCAGCTGAGCACTGATGCCTCAAGGAACAAAGGATGACTTTTGGGAGGGACCTTTGAGACAGCCTAGTAGTAGCTGAGAAAAGGACTCCTCTAAAAGCAACCCCCCATTTAAATATGAACTTGGAGAGATGAATTCTCTGTGGGAACTGAGCTAAGCCTGAGTTCATTTTCTCCAAAGAACAAGATGAGATAGGAAAGCAAGTATGCTCCTGAGATATTGGGAGAAATGTTTGCCCTTTTGTTCTTGTTATATATTCTAAGTAAGTAAATATCCTTTTATAAAACCAAACTGTTGTTTAGTGGTTAGAGGTAACTGGGATGCTAGATCCTGGTTTTTAACAGTGGGTAAAGACTGGTGGGGGCTCCAGTCAGTGACAGCCACCCCTAGGAGGTGAAGGAAAGATGTAGTAGCCTGGCTCTGGAAGAATGTGCCAGATAGACTAACTACAGCATAATAAAAAGTACCACCACTAATATTTTTGTGAATATGGGACTTTTATTTTTATTCGTAATCTCCTTAGGGCATGTGTAGTAGGATCTCTGGTTTAGAGTATTGACATTTAATACCTTTTTAAAGCCTAATTCCAAAACTGCTTTCAGAATAGGTAGGACAATTCATCACTCCACCAATAGCATACATGTACTTTTCAGAACCATGAAAATTGCCTATTGTCTTTTTTGTCATCTTGGTCAGTTTGCAAAGTTATTTAAATAGTATAAAGGTAAAATAGGCATCTATTCCATCATTCCCAAAATCTTCCCTTTTTTGTACCTTGCGTCTCCATATCCACCAGTGGCCTTTCTCTACCATTGAAAAATGGCCCTCCAGAAGTTATTTGCTTTTCATTTCCCTTATGTACATGCATGGCTGCTGCTGAACACTAGCATATACATGTGCAGACCAGGATATGGTAGTAAATTCACCAATTAGCACAAAGGGTCACTGCTTCTTTCAGAATGAGTCATTTTAAAAACAATTTCAAAATAGAAATGTAACGTTTTCAAAACCAAGATATACTTAGAAAACTTGAGAGCAAGAGGAGGACGAAGAAATGGAGAGTCCAAGAGACAGACAGTGTCACTTGCTCAGACTCATATGGCCAGGGCTAGAGTCTAGAAACCCTAACTCTTGGTCCAGCCCCCTTTCTACTTTCCTATGGGGCCTCCTCCATTCTTCAGTTTAATCACTTGTTTAAAGGGGATTACTGTTAAAATACGTGTGGAGGGATGGATGACTACATCGGTTGACTTTTACTCAGCTTACATTTCACTGCAAAGACCCAGGGGCAGTCAACATTTTAATTTACTGATATGCTATCAAGCTTTGGATATTGTTTATGTTAACAAGCCATCATCTTCCCTTTCAACAGAACTATAAAGAGCATCCTGATCCATGAGTTTGCTAAATGTTCCCTCCTATCTACAATCATTAGCAGGTACTGGATCTTTACATACTTTAAAATATCGTGCAAAGTAGGAAAGTTTAAAAAAAATGATTAACCCAGAAGAAATTGTTGCATGCTCCCTATATTAGATACACAAGGATCAAAACAAATGATGATCACAGGTTCTAAAACAAATAATATCCATAATCTTTATTACTCACCTGGCAACATCATTAGACATTCTTATCGATGAATTAATCGATCAACATTTACGAAGCAAACGAAAAGAAAATATTCTTACTACATACAAAGCAACGTGAATGGATCAAGAGCAAAATAGTTAAGGCTTAAGGGAATCATATCAAAGTCTTGTTATATCTGGGCATTTTGTTGTTAAACTAAATGATTATCCAATCGTGGGGCTTCTGGACTTTCCTCATAGCTGCTGAGGTTCCAATTGTCTGCTGCTGGTTCCAATAAGACACCAGCATATAGGCAGTCAGTATATTGGAGTTTCCACCTGAGCAGCAGCCTTGGGGTTTGGCCTTCTTTCAAAATCCTCTCCAGGTCCCCCATGCTCCCTCCTTTTCCATGGTCTTCTGCAGCTTGTTGGCTCTCTTTCTCCCTCCTCCCTCAAGCCCTCACACAGCCTGGGCCCTCTGACATACTACCACGGTCTTTCTTCTTCTTTGGCCCAAAACACACAACCACCTCACCCATGACCTCAAACAACTCCACCACTGGGCCCTCATTCATTTTGGGTGCCAGCTCAGACTCTACTTTTCTTGTCCTTAAAAGCCTTCCTGAAACTAGCCTCACAGATGGTTTCCCTCTTTCCCCACCCCTTTCCACTCTCCCATACTGGCGGGCTTCCTTCTAGCCCTTCATACAGTCACACCACTGTTGCTGAAAGGGACCTTTTCTCTCACAGCTTCTACCATCTGGAACGTGTCTCTGCATCTCTCTCTGTCTTGCTACTTTCTCTATCCATCTTTTAAAACTAACTGGAAAATGAAATTCCCCTCCCACCTTGTTTAGACACCTTTTTGCTGTCACTGCTTAATTCATTTTCAATATCAGCATTTCAAATAATATTAAATTATTTCAAAAACTTTTCTTCCAACATAATTTTTGTATCATTTTTTTTAAAAAATCTTAATTAAAAATTTTTTTGAACCCTTGTACAATTTAGTATATTGGTTCCAAGGCAGAAGATCAGTAATTGCTAGGCAATAGTGGTTAAGTGTCTTTCCCAGGGTCATACAACTAGGAAGTGTCTGAAGTCACATTGGAACCCTGGATGTCCCATCTTTAAGGTTGGCTCTGAAACCACTGAGCGACCTACCTGTTCCTGTATCATTTATTTTTAAATACTGAGCATATAAAATGAACTCTGGATGTAAATGACAGAGAATACAGCTGTTATCTATTTAATGATAAATCAATTGGTTTTTCAATTATTGATTTATCAGTACATGACCCCTCTAAAAGTTACCGAGGATTCGACTATTTATTACAAAAAGAGTACTATGTATACATATTATAACTTTTACCTCAAAGTTCATTTGTATAAGACTATTCTCATTGGTGGAGACAGATTATTTGATTCTCCATGTCTAATGATCCATAAGGCTGTGTCTTCTTTTTTGAAGTTGGAAGCCAGAAAACCCTGATCTCTTTTCTTTCCCACACCACCACTGGGGTTGACAGAGGCATGGGGCACGGAATAATCAATCTCCACCAATAAGGAGAAGCTTATACAATGAGATTTTGAGCCATATGGTTGCAATCTATTTCTCTCTCTCTTTCTCTCTCTCTCTCTCTCTCTCTCTCTCTCTCTCTCTCTCTCTCTCTCTCTCTCTCTCTCTCTCTCTCTCTCTCTCTCTCTCTCTCTCTCTCTCTCTCTCTCTCTCTCTCTCTCTTAGAAGGAAGGAAAGCACTTGAGCAGGGTCCTCGAGACTTTACTTCCAAGGTGGAACAAAAATAGTTCTGGTGGCATTTTCTTCTCTAGAACAGTGAGACTTCTAGAGTCATCTTCCAGAACCAAACAAGTCACTAGAGAAACTTCTGGAGGGTACCCTTGGACCTTAAGTTCCCCAAAGTTCCAACTTCTAAGGCAGCCGATTCTTCTCCCAACTCCCTGGATTCTTCCTCCCACCCCCCTTTTTTTTCTTTGCTGGGACAACAGCTGCCAAAGTGCACGGCTGTTGACAAACTAGTCTGAGTGCTACCAAGGCATCTTTCATGAACTGCCTACATTCATCTGAGCAGATAGATACCTCATTAATGTGCTATATTTCAACCCAGAGAAAACAATGCATGCCAAGAGACTATAAACAACAAGTACAAATGATACAGGTCACAGATGATAAATGTAGCCGGCATACACGCAACACAGGCTCTTCTTAAAAAGACAGGAGCACGCCCGATTTCCCTTGTGCATCAGTCTTTTCCCAAATGCTGACACAGTCGACGAGTTGGCATGGCCTGCGTAGCACAAGGGGCCTTTGCTCCTCTGCATATATAGGTTTGCCTTTTCTGCAAAGAGGACAAGAAGTGTTTTTCTTCTTTTCCACTTAACATGCCCAAATCCTGATGAGGGTCCCACTTACAGGTTCCTTTGACTTATTTATTTATTTTCCCCCTCATCCTACTCAAAGCTGGGGGTTTGAGGGAAGAGGGAAGGAAGAAGGTAGTGAATTTTCCCATTTGAAAAATAAAATAAAATATACCTCCCCCCACCACCACCAACACCACCACAGACAAACAAAGAAAAGGACTGGGCAGCTGATGGAACAAACAGGAAAGGCCAAGTCAAACAGGTAACCTTCTGCAGGTTTTGGGAGCTCTCACAAACCAGGGTCTGTTGGCTTTGAGAGGAAGGGGTGCTCTCAAGAAGAGGGAAGGTAGGGGAAAACATTTTCCTTTTGGTTTCCTAATCCTTCACTGTCAGAATAGTTGAGACTGACTGGGTACTGGTCAAGGACTCTGTAATTTCAAATGAAAGACTAGATAACCATAAGCATTCTTCTTAGCTAGATCTTCATCATTAGGAGGGGTTGAACAGTGTGGCATATTCTTTTGAGTTCCAAAGGACCTCTATGAAAGAGTAAGGAAAACACATCCAAGAGCAAACCAAGTGGTTTTCATCTTTGTATCCCCAGGGTCTGGTATGCAATAAGGGCTTAATAAAAGTTCCTTGAACTAAATTGTCAATAGACTGAAGAGATTAACCAGAGCCATTTCACCAAGCACATAGGCCTCTACAGAAGTTCAATAAAGCTACTTGTCATTTTGATGGCATAATATATTCCACCACAATCATATACCATGACTCTTTTGGCATTTCCTAATTGATAGGCATCTCTTCAATTTCCAGTTCTTTGCCACTAAAAGAGAGCTACTACAAATATTTGAGAACATACCATATTGGTTCTTTTCCTTTTTATGTCTTTTTGTCAAATGAGTCTTTTTTCTAATGGGGAGAGGGGAGGGAGGGAGGAAGATAACCAAGTACTTTAACAAATTAACTAATTTAAAAGTTTAGGAGACTTTCAGTTGAGAGTCAGATCTGGGTTCCAGGCCTAACTCTGCCACTTACTTACTATGTGTCCTTGGGCAAGTCACTTCACTCAAGTTTTTTCATCTATCAAAGAAGGCTAATATGAACTATTTTCTTGATATCACCCAAAACTGCTACTCAGGTTAAACGGGTCCATGGATATAAAAATCCTTTGAAAAATACAAATTACTGTATAAAATACAAAAAAAAATAGGATTAGGGAGTTTTACTGGAAGGAAAAGTCTCCTGCTCTGACATGTATCATATATATGACCTTAATCAGGGTGGAAGGTAGGGTGAAACTGTTGCATTGTAGGCTGCTGTACATCTCATTGAATATACGCATTGATTGTAAGTAAGGTCAATATATGATGCTCTGGAATTCAAGTCCATTTATTTCATGGGAGGCTCAATTCTATCACCCACAAGAATCCTTAAGTCAGGGAATACTTAAAGGAGAGCTGAGTAGTTTGCATACAATATAAGCTTAATAAATGCTTACTGAATGAATTACTCAACAAATAAATGAAATCACTGTCCGCTTTCTACTTCCCATTGGCAGATATGAATCTGTTCATCCTTACTATTTATTGTTCCTTCTATAACACTCAATATCTGTACCCCTCGTTTGGTGTTTGGGTAGTACTTTGTAATATGTTATTTCTTATCCTGCTGCTAATTAATTCCCATAATATAATTTTACTTTTCATAGGTGTCTTATATCTTCAAATAGATTATATCCTCCTGAGGGCAGATGTAAAGTGTTAGACTTCCATGTGTCCTTACAGTGCCAAACATGATGCTTGAACTTTTAATAAACATTGAGTTTAATGACATTTGCTAATTGGCCATTAAAGAATTTTCAGTGCCCACCCTAGTAGAGAATAGTGTCAATCAAAGAAGGAGATGGAAAGGCAGTGCCCTGGTGGCTCTATCACTCCTTCAACTCCCAAATATAGCTCTGATTCAAGGCTTTCTGGCCACATCCTTAATTTTAGAATGGATTAGCCAAAGAAGTTACAGTAGAGCAGGCTGTAGGCTTAAGTATTTTAGCCATTTTTGCCAGCAAGCAGTTGCCATGAAGAGAAAGATAAAACTAGTTACTTGTAGTTATTTCTCTAGATGAAGGCTGTCCTACCTTGGTCCCTTTAGCAAAGGTCCCAGAAAGTCAGCACTTTGGACCTCATCACTACCTGCTCATCCTGAAGAGCTCCCAATAAGAGCCTCTACCTTGTAACTTCTCTGTGCACTGTCATTTCTAATGAAGTACCTTGTCCAAAGAAACCTGCATTTCTTTTTCCCCCTTAAAGCCTGTGCAAAGTTACAGAGCAGCTAGGCTCTGAGATTACCTTTACTACTCGCCATGGAAAAGGCCAGAACCACAGCTGATTTTTGAACTGGTATGAATGCTGCAAGAGCCGGGAAACATAATAAATGGGCACAGCTCCATTTGCAGCACCTAATTTGCAATAATATTGAAGTCTCCAACAATAACTCATTTACTCTTATAATAAATATATAAAAAAAGACAAATTGCTACATTGAACATGCATTTTCTTCACCGCAAGTAGCTGCTACCCCAGGGAGAAAGCCCTGTGCTGCTAACTAATAGTAAATCCTTTGGAAAATCATGTGTCATAATGATGGACAACCAGGGAAAGGGTATTAAATAGATTTAGAGGTTAGAGACTCTAACAAGAACAAAAGACGCCCTTTGCAAACCAGTACCTATCAGCTGTAGGATTGAAAGCATGATTAGCACCTACCAGTGTGACGACCCCATCCAAGCAAGAGAAAAGTTTCTGGTATGGGACAAGGTCTGGTCAAGTGTCACCAAAGAGAAACACATCCCTTGCTGAGGGCAAGGGAAGATAGTGGAGGTGAGAAAAGCTGATACTGATAAGGTGCAAGTTAAGGGTAAAACATCAGCAGAATTAATTCCATATCTGGGACTTCCCCACTAACTTGAACATCACTAGATGCTGATAATATTTCTCTTATTACTGGTCTTCTTTCCTTTAACCAAATTTCAAAAATGACACAATTCAGCTATTCCTTATAAACCTGGGTAGGCCTTGAGTGTAATGATAATGATTGCTTCACATTTATATTGGGATTTATGGTTATAAAACTCTTGTATATACATTCCTTTATTTGATTCTTAAAATAACCCTATAAGATAGGTAGCCAGGTATTAGGAACCCATTTTGAAAATGAGAAGACTGAGGCTCAGAAAAATGTAATAGCTTGCCAAAGGTCAGACTGCTTATGCTAAGTGAATGAACCAGGTTTCAAGTGCAGGTCCCAAGTCTATATCCCATCAGTCCTCTTTCTCCCCAAGCATAGATAAACAGTCACCCTTCCCCAGTCTGAAAACAGATGCATATAAGGTAAGGGTTGACAAACTTAGAAACACTATGCCACATCTTAAAGCTCTTACCTCTCAAAATCTGGAGGTAAAGGTGGGATGAGGAAGAACATACAGAAATGTCGTAGTCAATGAGGGTGGGGGTGGGGTACCCATTGACCAGCCAATTGTGAGGCTGGGGTGGGGAACATATGCCAGTTAGTTTGCAGATAGGTATGGGAATTTAACTGCCTACATGCTAAGAGAAAACAGTCCATTTTTCATGAGGTGACAAGGGTTGGCAATTCTTGGAGGGAACACATCTATACCTACATTATCCACCACAATTCCATGACAGGTATCTATGCATATGCATGCAAAACACGAACATGGATATACACACACGAATTCAAATAATCACAGGTATTATAGCTACATTTCAAATAATTTTTAAAAATACTCTTAATTTCTGTCCTATGAACAAATCTAAGAAAGGAGGGCAAGGGCTAGTCAAATGGGGTTAAATGACTTTACCAGGGTCACACAGCCAGGAAGTGTCTAAGTCCATATTTCAAACCAGAACTTATGTCTCTAGTCTGTACCTAGGTGCCCTGTTTCAAACAATTTATTGTTGATTTTTAAGCCCTTATCTTCTGTTTTGGAATCAATACTGTGTATTGGTTCCAAAGCAGAAGAGCAGTAAGGACTAGGCAATGGGGGTTAAATGACTTGCCCAGATTTACATAGCTAGGAAGAGTCGGAGGCAAGATTTGAACCCAGAACCTCCTGTCTCTGGGCTTTGCTCTCAGTCCTCTGAATCACCTAGATGCCCCTGTTCCAAACAATTTAATTTCAATTCTATGGAAGATTGGTCTTCACTTCAGAACCAAGCTAAGAGATATTAAATAGCATTAGATTGTGAGACAGGGACTGTCTTTTGCTTCTTTTGCCTCAATGCCTCAAACATAGGAAACATTTAATAAATGTTTATCAACTGACATCACCAACTTAATATTTTTGTTTAAGAATTGATATAACATGATAAACATTTATTAAGCAGCTACCATGGGCCAGGCACTGAACTAAGTCCTGGGGATTCTAATAAGGAAAAGATAATCCCTGCCCTCAAGGACCTTAGAGTCTAATTGGGGAAGACGACACACAGAAGGAAGCTGAAAAGAGATGACGTGCCAAAGGGACATGACCCTGAAATGCATGAGGATGATGATGGAGGAAAAACCAAGCAGAGCAGCTGGTGGCAAATGAAGAGATGGCTGGGATTTTGAGTAGTCTAGAAAGGCAGGCTCTCAGAGGAAGTTTTTATTCCATCTTCTAGCCCTCCAATCCAAGAGTAAAGAACAACTGAGGACACTAATTGATGTGAATGCCAAAGTGGAAGTAATCTCCATGACGATGAATTTCCTGGGGATGAGTTTATCCTGGGCAGGACATCATGATGATCATGATGATGGTGGCAATGGTGGTGATGGTGATGGAAACCAAACAGAACAGCTGGTGACAAATAGTAATGACCAATTTTGCAAATTTCTCTTTATTATTCCAAAATTACAACTTGACAGACATCTTAGGCTATCATGATAGGCAGCCGTCTCTGTACTGTAAGCCCTAATGAAAAATCCTCCACATGACTGTACTCACTCCTAACATCCTTCACCTTAAAAACACTAGTGAGTCCAATGCATCAAGAAATTGTAAACAAGGTGATGTGAAAACTTCCAAGAAGCAGAATGAGAAGTCAACTTTGAGAGTAATTTTCACCAACTATGGGCTAAATTCCTATCTGTGGCATGAGAGGGAATACCATTTGACCTTTTGGAATAGGTTTGCAATGACATTTCCTGCCTCAGAATTGCTATTTCCTGTGACCTTCTATTTCAGAATATATGTGTGTGTGCATACAAACGCATGCCATGGTTTCCTCATCTTTCTCTTCACATATATGTACCCATACATGAGTATATATGGTATATGTGTATGCATGTGTGTAAAGAAATACATATTTCTTTATCAGCTTCATTGGTGTTTTATGTCTTTGGGATTGCCAAGTTGTTCTTTTATCAGCTTCTAGCTTCTTACTTCTGGAAAGATTTCTATAGTTTAAAGCAATACTGCAAAGTGATTTATGAGTATTTGGCAATTGCTATCAGTTTACTATTTTAACCAATCTATCATAAATCAGGAAGAGGAATGTTAAGGCAAACTTGAGAGTGTAGCTTTCATTCATTACCTGGGAAGATTATAGCCATTTCATAAAATCCATTATCTAGGGAAAGGATCTTATTGGCAAGGGCCAGCAAAATTCATTTCATGCTTCAAAAGTTTGTGATTGGGCCGGCTAGAAAAACTAAATTGTTTGGAAGGTGAAAATCATAATTTGTTTTAAAAAAACCCACAAACGCCCAAGATGGAGTTGTGTCAATTATAGCAAGTGGCACTTTCTACTCAAATGCACTAGGGCCGTCCAAACACTGCCCCTTACTCTCGCATGATTGCTCACAGACTTATCAGTCACGATTGGTTGGGTTGAAGGCATATGCTCAGAAGGTGCTATGACCCACAGTTTGCAAGGCATATTGCATTGATGCGCTAAATTTTAGGATGCTGGGGGAAGGAGAGGGAGGTAGGAAAAAATGACCAAGGGGATACTTGGTTGATTATTATGAGAACTTCTTCAACGTTTAGATCTTTTTTTAAAAATGATCTTTAGACTCTACAAGCACCTCATCTAGAAGGACTAAAGAAGTCCCCCTACAGATATACCCAACCTCCAAGAAGGGATGTTGGCTGTGGATGACTGCCCTGTAGGGAACAATTTTTAACTACAAAGTGAATAGAATTGGGCCAGTAATGAACCCTTCCAATCTGTAAGTGTTAAGAGTTATGGTTCATCTTCCTTCTAAATTTTTCCCAAGTGGAGAGTTTGTCCCTTGTAAGTAAATTCTAGCCCTAATCTGGGTAATTAGTACAGTGAATTGGGAGAAGAGAGAGGGCTAAAAATGTCCAGTCTTAAAGAAGTACAAAATCAGGATAGAATGAACAAATTCCAAACTAGAGGGCTCCGAAGGTCCAAGTAAAACCTCTTATCTGTCATTAATGTTCTAAGTAACCATTTTAAGAAGTCATCTTCTTGCCTCACTTTCATCTTTATCAAATGCTGGAAAATAAATATTGAACCCATAGAGGGACTACGAGGGAAAATCAAGTCACTAGACTAGGCTTCATTGCTAATTTTGATACTAAAAATTAAGTGGCCTTGAGAAAGTCCTCTCCCTTTCTGGGCCTGTGTCTGTATCTGAAAAAAAAAAAAAGCGACAACTAAAGAGAAGAGGTAGATGAATACCCTTGTCTCCAAAGTACTTTCCAGCTCTGAGATTCTCTGATTTTCCTTGGGCGCTGTTGTTATGAAGTACTCTACAAATATTGAACAGAAAAGCTTTTTGGTCAAAATTTCTCATTGACTTTCACAAAGTTTAATTGTTCTCTGCCATGTTTTCCACAAATCTTCATTCTCTTCCCTTCCCACTTTTTCTTTATGACATCCTTTGATACAGGATTTTATTATTATTTTTCTTTTTCTTTTCCCCAATGAGATTCCCCAGCAATACTTCAACTCTTTAGGGCTTATTTCTTTCTGAGAAGGGAGGATTTTTGAAAAAATCTCCTATTCCAGACTCAAGGATAAAACTTGGATGGCAGCTCTGTTGGACTTGGAAGAGAGCCCTCATGTCCCTAAACTCTTCCCCTCACTCTGGCTCTCTTTTGAGCAGCTTGCAAGGTCTTGGGGCCCTGGGGTCCTGTACTCAGTTCTAAAGCTTTGCAAAGAAAGGAGGATGAGGAGGTCCCCTAACTTCCTGGAGCTCCCTATATTTCCCAAATGCCAAAGGGGAAGTGGAGCATTCCTATGCCGTTTGCCCGTGAAACTCCATATTCTGCTTGGTGAAGACTGTTAGGGAACTAAGAGAGGTAGAATTTCAAGGAGATGTTAAAAAGGAGAAAAAAAATGTAAAGGGTAGAAAAATCAAGTGTCTTCTAGATTTTGCCAAACCCTCAGAACGTTGTTTTTTATTTTAAACTTGTTTCATTTGCTGCTAAACTCAACTTTACCCAAATTTGTTCCTCATGTGAAAACAACATTTCCCCCAGGGAAACTTAATTTTAACACACACGTGTTTTTCTAAGTAACTCAGAGCCGGTGGTAGGCAGACAATAAAGATTCTTGTCTTAGAGTCCTCCTTGCTGCTGGGACCACCAGGGGAATAGAATAGCAAGAAACCCCCAGAGGCTCCCAACTCCTGCAAACTCAAGCTTTGGGGCTCCCAGTTCTCTCTTCTGGGCCTATTGCTCCAGAGTTTCAAGGGGATGTGGAAGCAAAGAGCAATGGGAATCACCTCGGGTCCCTGAACCCTTCTCCAAGGGCCAGCACAGTTTAAGGGTCTCGTTCTTTGGGTTTCCCGTCAAGCTCTCCTTCTCCTTTCCTCCTCTCTGATGCACCCCACCAATCCTCTCAGTTATGGGGGGGGCTACCTCAGACTTGAAAAGCCTCCCCCTTTCAAAAAAAAAAAAGGCAGCTGAAAGCTAGTACTGTACAAACAGCGGGTCCTAATTTACACTTGAAGCAGCCGGGAGAGAAGGTTTGGGGGTTTTGTTTGGTATTTTTCCCTTCTACTTACCATTTGTTATGTTGGAATGTGTTGCACCCTGTCACCGTCGCTGGGAGAAGGCTGCTCCACTCCAGGAGACAAGTCGGCAGGCAGAGGCGGCTTCTTGATATATCAATATGGACTGAACATCAAGTGGCCCCCTCGGCTCCAAAGGCGTGGTTACTATGAATCATTTATTACCCGCGCTAGGGCTTTAGGAACAACACTCACTAATGTAAAGGATGACTTGACTTGGGGAATACTGCTGTCACGGTGGCTGAAGATTCCCCCCCCCCCCCCTCCCTCCAGAGGAATAGCTCTCCTTCAGGTTCATGAGTGGTGTTAACCCTTCTTGGGCTCCCCTGGCTCTGTAGCTGCTCCAACGGAACCTTTGGAGGATGAGAGTGACAGGCATGGACCCAGGGATCCCCAGGGTCTTCCTCTCTGCCAGACCACACACAGGAGAGAGAGGGTGAAGGAGATCACTGAATCACAGGCAGAGCATGTGGGCTTGGGAGCAGGGGGAGGCTATACCTACAAGAAGCGTGAATTTAGAGCTGGGAAAGGGAGGGAAGATCACCAAGATTTGGGGAGAGAGCCCTCCTGCCTTCCCAACTGTTCCCCTCACCTTTGGCTCTCTTCTGAGCAGCACTTAAGGCCTTGGGATGCTATACTCTTTCGCTAGAGCTAAAAACCCTTACCTAATTCAGGAGGATGTAAAGAAAAGATTTTTAAGGTATAAGAAAACTGAGGCCCAGAGAGGAACTAACTCACCCAAGGTCACACAGCCAATTATTGCCCCATAAAAAGAGGGAAAAGTAAGTGCATTAGCCAAGCGAACCCCAGTAGAGATGTCAGTAAATGTTATTGCACCCCCCACCCAGATTGTCCTCAAAAACAACTACTATCCTGGCGTGCGAAATTTAAAAAAAAAAAAGTTTCTTCTGCCAAAAAGGTTGAGACATCATCCACCATGGGCAGGGCAGATGGGACACAAGAGAAATACCTAGAGATTGAGGTGTCAAGCATAGGTAAAGGAGATAAAAAGCAGAGGGGAACCCCGCCCCCCAACTTCTCTACAGATTGGCCAACACTGTTTACAAAACTACAAAATAAGAGCATTCCAGAACACAAGTCTATTCACTTTTCAATGACTGGAAGGATTTATTTTTCCCTGAGATTGGTACCCTGAGGAACTAGACAAAAATCTCAGGGCAAAAAGCGCCAGATGGGGAGTCAGTACACTCAAGTTCAAATTCTAGTTCTTCTACATACTCATTTGGGTGACACTGAGCAAGTCATTTAACTTTTCTAGGTCTCCATTTCCCCATTTGTCAAAAATCTCAGCTTAGCAAACACAAGTACAGGACTTGGAGCTTGGGATGTCAGGGTTCAAATTCTGCCAATCACACTTGCCAACTGTGTAACCACAGGCATGTCAAAACCTCTTTTAGTCTCAGTTCCTTCATCTATAAAATAGGGACACCTGGAGCGCCTATTCCCTCAGGGTCATTATGAGACTAGAAAGACATAGATGTTAAAACACAGGAAAAAATGTCTTTGAACAGCCTTGAAAAAACTCCAAGTATGATCAAGATGGCTCTGGAGAAGAGCTAGAAATGGCATCTCCTGCCTTTTGTCAGAAAGGTGGAAGTCGATGGGTGTGGCATATTGTATACTCTGTCAGACGCTGTTAGAAGTGCAGTGAGTGTGTCTGGTGGTTTTGCTGAACTTTAAAATAAAATTTGTTACAAAGAAAAAGTCACTGTGTAGAGGAAGGAATATCTTTAGAGAAGTTAAATACAAACAAACCATCAATAATTCAAAAATAAGATAAAAATAAAATGAGGAAATTGGCCAAGACGGCCTCTGCGCTCCTTTCCAGCTATAAATCTGTGAGCCAATGCTCTATTCACCCACCCCTCATCTTCTCCCATTGAATTTTCTTGCTACTCACAATTTACAAGCAGGATCCGGGGAGAGAGGGGGGTGAAAGGGGAGCAAACTTTTCCACTCCACAATAATCCTAAGAGACTCATTCTGAAACTCTAATAATAGCTCACGTTGATAGAACAGCTTGAGGTTCACAAAGCCCTTTCCTTACAACAATCTGATGAGACAGGTTCTCAGTATAATTAGAATCATGCCTGTTTTGGGGTTGGGGGCCCAGGGCTCAAAAGGCTGAAATCGCTAGCCTATAGGCACAAAGCCAAGGACCGTCAGGACCCCATTTAGGGCTTCTCAATGGAATACCATGAGTTTCGTTTCATCATGCTGCTGCAAAGGGGCTAAGCGAGAGCCTCGGCCCCCCCACCCCACCCCTTTCTTTTCTCTGTCAGGCTCTGGTTACAAAGAGGACTCAGTGCCCCAAACTCAGCAAAGTCTGCTGCTGGACATTTTACACACACTCTTCCCTCCCCATTTGAGCCTGTAAATTCCTAGGCAAATAGAATCACTGATCCGGGCTTGAAAGCTACAGAGATATTCTAACTTATGCCTTTCATTCATTATAGGATGATGTAGAGCATATTGAGAAGTCAGGAGACTCACCCAGGTGATAGATACAGCTAGGCAGCAGCCTAGAGGAGAGCCAAGACTGGGCACCAAATTTCCTAATGGCGACTTCTACTAGACCACACTGCCCCCAATCAATCACCAGCCAGGCAGGACCCCACTCAGATCAATCAGGTGATCGGGAGGGCAGCTGGGGGCGGGGAGAGGGGCTAAGAAGAGAAGACGATGGCCAAACCAGATGATGTTTCAAAGGCTCTCCCCTTGGTGCTGGTGAACTGCAGAGGGGTCAGAGGTTTGGCTCATTGAACCACACAAAAGCCCAGCTGAAATCGATGGGGTCAGCAAAATTAGAGAACAGACCCCCTTCTTGGGTGGCATCGTCAGTCTTCCTGCTCTCAGGCAGGACCACAAAAGCAATGAGGCAGCACAAAAAAAAAGTTAAAAAAAAAAGACAACAAGGGAACTTAACTAAACTTCCCCTAAACCTCAGAAAGAGAGGGAGAAAACACAGGCATATTACATATACGCCCACAAAAGTGAGGCTCGATTTTAGCCAAAGTTTTGCTTTCCTGCATTTGGGATCAGGACTCACAAAATGGTTGTCCTTCCCAGGAATTGTTGCTGTGCCCATTTTAAGAGCTTCATTAAGAGTTAACTTCCCACACCCAGTAATTCCAAATTTGTGATTGTCTGTATCCACATTCGTCCATGTTGTCTATGCCAGTAGAAAGGGTTTGCTAGGAAAAATGAACCACAAAAAGGAAATAAGCTGGGGGTGATGGTGAGGGGTTTAACTCCCTCAGGAGAATAAATGGTACTCAAACAGTTTAAGAGCTTTCATTTACATATAAACAATGTGCTAATTACAAGTGATCCTTATCTAGCCCCTGGCCCAGCTCTGACTGAACCTCAATTTCTCTGCATTTCCTTGGACTGGATGGGGGCAAGAAAGAGATGCTATTCGCCCTTCAAGTTGTTTTTAACTCATTCCCATTCCCTAAAATGGGTAAACCAAACTGGAATAGACCTAGTGCCCTGAGAGCAATATTATAAATGGGAGATAAACATTCCTGGGGCCTGCCTTATCAGAATCAGTCAAGAGAAGGAGCATGGATGACCTTAGACAACTGAACAAACAATGGATGTTACAGGACATTAGGGTGATCCTCTATCCATGAACTATGAAATAGCTTGTGAGGTTATAAGGAGGATGACTGGAAAAGTTGCATTTCTTTCAAAACAGTCTAAAATTCGATCCTAACCATGAATTTATTCAGCCTAACCCCTTTTCTACTAATAGTGACCAGTCAAAACCTCCCTCCATTTTCCTCCCCCACCCCCACCCCTGCCATGGAGAAAACCAAGCTTATTTTAAAGAAAAGGGAGGTAAGGAATCAGAGCAAAGGTGGAATAAAAGAAAAAAAAGAACCTAGTGATCCAAGATGGATGATCAAAGTACCAATCAACAGCCACCCTCAGCCCCACGAAGTGGTGGTCTTCTGGGCTGCCAATAAGCAGTTTTAAGGAGGAAATGGCCAATGATAGGGGAAAGCATCCATATAGCTCAGAGCCCTCTGTGTGAGGGAGGTCAGCCCACAGTCATTAGGAGTTCAGGCACTGTGCTAAGCCCTGGAGGTACAAAAAAAGGCAAAAAGCTGCCCCTGCTCTCAAGGAGCTCACAATCAGGGAACACCAGGTATACATGTCCCTGCATGAAATTTCAGGAGTTCCTGCTTGAATATCAGGAAAATGAGTGTTTCTCTTACTCAAATTTCATCCTACTAAGAAATAAGAGAATTGTCAAATTGATTAAGCCCAGGAGTCTCCACAGAGCTAATAGAGAAAGTACACTTTGTGTTAGAATGTGGCAACTGTTGACCATGGAATAAACTTCAAATAATTTAAGGACTATCTTTATCTGATGAGGCTGGTGGTTCTTTCTTTCTCACTCAGTTTCTCTCCGTCTCTCTGTGTGTCTCTGTTATTCCATCACAGTATGCTCTCTCACCCACTCTCAAGGGTTAAAAAAAATCAATTTGGCAGAGCAACCTTCTTTAAGATTGCTAAATCACCCCTTTAGCTCAATAAAAGGATAAGTAAGTAGGAAATATTAAGCTCACTAAATAAAATCAAAATCAACTTCTTTCTCTCCATCTGAGTCATTGGCTTTGGCAAATGAGGCCCAAAGGCCACAGTATACTTATACAACAAGCCTAGAAGTCACATTCTTGTACTATATGTCACCAATATTCCATAGTTTCCCCACTCCTGTCCCTGGTTTTACTATCTCCCCCATTTAGTCTATCCGATGTGCTACTGTTAGACCAACCTCCCTAGATCATCTCTTTCATTATGTAAACCCTTTACTCAAATTCTTCATATCTACTTGATAGAGTATAAACTATTGTTAGTAGCAATCAAGGTCCACCCCTATCTGGTACTTGTCCAATCTAATCTCCTATTGCTTTGCTATTGCCAAGGATGGCTGGGAACATAGAAGAGATAACAGTAACTGTGACTAAGAATGCGACCTGTCCAGACCCTTGAATTATAGGTGATATAGTGACTAGAGTGGAGTCAAGAATTAAAATCCTATCTCAGATACTTACTAGCTATATAACTCTGGGCAAGTCACTTAACCTCCATCCACCTTAGTTTCTCCTTCTTAGGGAACAAAATAGTCTGCTCTATGGAAACTATTTCTTCAAAATTTATACATTCAGCTCAGGGAACTGGCTTTCTGTTCCCTTTCCCTGCCAAACACAGAGGGAATCGCATAGCTTGATCTCATATAAAAAGAGAAGGGATTAGGATAGAGAAAAAATGGAAAAGGGAAAAGGAGCTGGAGACAATACATTCCCAGTATGCTTACTTAGAATTCACTTAGAGAGGGAAGATCATTTCATCCATTCCTCTGCCTCCACACGCCCATGTTTACTGAGTCATGTGGACCAATGTACAATCATCTAAGTTGTTTCGGTGGGAGGTGGAGGACAAGGGAGGAAGCACATGTGGGGGGGATGGCCCCCTTTTCTGGCATATGCCATGTTTATGCCCCCTCCCTCCTCCTTTCGGGGTGGCTCACCCCTCAGATGTATAATGAATCAGGCACTCTCTCATTAATAAAAAATGACAAGCTATCATCTCATTGAAATCCTGTGTGCTGGAAGTGCCTGCAGACAAAATCCCTGCCTTGCTCTCCAATTCCTCTGTGGTCAGGCAGTAATGAGGCTTTGGGGTGGACGGGACAAAAGTGAGCTGCTGAATAGAGCTTAACTTGCAGGAGGAGGAAGTAACCTTTTCATTACAGTCACAGGACTTTAATTTTAATGACTTTTTCATCTATATTAACAAAAGGACCCAGATCAGGGGCCTGGCTGGGGCTCACCAACAAGGTCACCAAGTTATAAGAATGTCATGGGGTAGGCGAGAACTAATCCGGGCCATAGCAATGAGCTATTCACTGCTTCCAAATTCCCAAGATGGTCTGAAAGCCAACTGATTTGGAAACACGACCCATTTGAATATCTCTCTTCTTTTTTAATAATTTTCTTTAGCAAGTGAGAGAAGGAACAGATAAAAAAAACTGGACAAGAGGGAAGCTAAGAATGGATTTAGGCACTGAGTCTGAAGGTCATTCTGAACTGATGTGGGAGATTAGGAGAGGAAAAGAAATGGAAAAGAGGAAACAAGGCGTTGGCAACAATACATTCCCCTTATGCTTACTTAGAATCCACTTATGGATGGAAGATCATCTCATCTATTCCTCTGCCTCCACACATCCCTCCACTTTTACTGAGCCATGTGGACCAATGTACAATCGTCCAATTTGTTACAATGAGAGCTGGAGGGGTGGGGGCACTGTATTTCCTCTTTGTATTTCCACTGTACAGAGATCAGAGAGGGATGAGGCTAGCTAATAAAATAAATACTCCCAAAAACACCACCAAGAAGACTCCAACAATAAGAGTTCCCCTTTTTCTCCCCCTGCCACCACTATTACCACCTAAGATCTCTATCTTCTGTACAGTCTGTCCTACTAAGTGTCTGTACAATAAATTTTGATAATCCTATTAAATTTGCCATTTGATTATATAGTAATGCAGTTCTCAAATCCTTCCATGACTTTGTCTCCCCAGCAAGTGCCTAAGTTTTCTGAAGGCAGAAAATATCTCAGTGAAACAGTTTCTTAGTTGGTCTCCATCTAGTCTTTCCCCAAATGACCCAATGGACACCACTGTCAGATTGATCTTCAAAACAACACCCATCCCTCCCCTGTTCAAGAAACTTCTCTAGTCCTTTTCTTTCTTCTTTTCTTTTTTATTTTTGCAATGGCAAATTCTCCAAGGTGTGCCAGAATTCCAACAACAAACAAAACAAAACCCTTAGAATTGATTCCAAGTATTAGTTCTGTTATAAGTAAAGTTAAATATGTAGTTCCAAGGCAGAAGAGTGATAAGGGCTAGGTAACTAGAGTTAAGTGACTTGCCCAGGGTCATGCAGCTAGAAAGTGTCTGAGGCCACATTTGAACCCAGGACCTCTCATCATCCAGCTCTGGCTCTCTATCCACTGAACCATCTAGCTGCCTCACTGTGCCAGCATTCCTAACCCATACTCTTTATATACTTATGTTGCCTACAGCATTGAGATTGGACTATTTCAGGGCTCTGGTTTTCTATGACTTCCCAATGTATACTCTCCACTCCAATGAAGAAAGCAAATGCATTATGCTTTTCTCTCTCTCAAAATGAGCATCCTTGTACACACACACACACACACTCCACTGTTTCTCTGATTTGCCCTTGATACTCTCACCTTTCCACCAGCACTCCCTCCCACCATATACACCAGCATTCGTCCAATCTATTCATCCTTCAAATTATAATCCAAATCCCACCCTTCTCCATGAAGTCTTCTTGGGCTTCTTGAGCCCATGCCAATTCATGTCCTCTCAATGCTATGGCATTTAGGGTGGAGAACCACATAGTAGAACACTCAATTGTTCTTGACCTGCTTTTCCAGATTTCATTTTCTTCCAAGTACCTTGAGGGCACTTTACAGTCCTTTTATATCTCCTGTGTCAAGTGTCAAGAACATTGCTAGATTCAGAAGATACTTGATGAAGACTTGCTGAATTCAGTGGAATAACCACACTAGGTGACAAATTTCCTTAGGTCATAGGCTCTTAGACTTAGAACTAATAAAGAGATCTTCTGGAGAAGGAAATAACAAACCACTCTAGTGTCTTTGCTAAGAAAACTCCAAATGGGGTCATACAGTGCCAGACATGATGGAAAAATGACTGAATGAAAAAGAGACCTTAGTGATAATGGAGTCCAGGTGTCCTGTTGATGAGAGCAGTGAGCCAGACCCAGGGAGAAGCGACTTGCCCAATCCCACAGATGCTGATAACTCCACAGACTTCTTATTTTTACCGAAGTCACTTTATCCAAGTTGGGAAAGGAACAATATTTGGGTCAGCCAAACAAGACAGAGCAACATACAAAGGCCAGAATGGGCCAGACATCTGGGTGTAGTTGGAAGAGGAGCTGCCTAGGAATTAGAAGATGAGAATTCCACTTAGTCTGCCACTAATTACCTAGGTGATACTGAGCAATTTGCTCCATTTCTGCAAGGCGTGAGCTCCCAATCCAGGAAGTAGATTGTTTCTCCCCAGCTCTAAAACTCGCATAAAGAGTCCTAAACTTGGGAGTTGGGAAACCTAAGTTTGAATCTTCCCTCTGATACTTGGCTGTGCAACTTTGAGGAAATCACTTAACTTCTCTGAGATGGCAGCTTCTTCATCTATAAAATGGGGATAATAACTTTTATACTCCCTAAGAAGGTTCTGGAAAGCTTATAGTGTTAAGCAAATGTAAGCTGTTATAATTATGATGCCATAATCGATGAGCAGCCAAAGGGAAGTACCCAGTGAAAAGCAAGCTAGTCATTTCTGAGACACACAAGACTCATGAGCCTGCATGGCCACCCACATACAAGATACTTTATAACGGCTATTAAGAGAGCATTTCTAATGAAGTTATTAGCCAGAACATCACCCGGGAAAGGGAAGGCAGCTCTCTCTTTGTGCCTCCCGGTTATGCTGGGCTCATCCAAAATACTCATGTGGAGGCAAAACCAGGCAACGCAGTTCTCATCTTGCCCAAACCTGGAACAGGAAGACACTCTAATTGCAAAATAGATGGGCCCCCAGGGTGGAGTGAGTTCTATATTATGAAGTACTTTTCAAAAGAGATAATTGTTTAATAAGTAAAAATCGAAGGGGGAGAGGAGAATTAAATGCAAGTAGCTCCTAGCACTCCTGTTCCTCTCCCCCAATCCCTGTTTGCCCTCCCCATTTTCCTTCCTCCCACACCATTCAGATCTTGCTCTGGCTTGCCTCATTCAGCTACCCTTTCTCTCCCAGATAGTCAAATATTGATCTTCCATGATTTAAGGGCAAAATCTAGGTTGCTGATTCTTCAGCAACTTTCAGTCATGTCTGACTTTGTGACCTCATTTGGGGTTTTCTTGGAAAAGATAGTGGAGTGGTTTGCCATTTCCTTCTCTAGTTCACTTTACAGATGAGGAAACTGAGGCAAGCCAGGGTTATGTGACTTGCCCAGGGCCACATAGTTAGTGTCCGAGGCTAGATTTGAAATGAGATACATTGATAAAAGCACTGGATCTAAGAGTCAAGATCCCTGGGTTGAAGTCCCAACTCCTGCATTGACTTGCCATGAGGTCTTGGGCAAGTCACTGATTTTCTCTGAGTCTCAATTTTCTCACTTGTTAAAGGAGACCGGTACATATATCCTTCCTTCCTTGCCAGGGTTGTTGTAAAGAAAGCACTTGTGGATTGTGAAGGGCAATAGAAACTCAAGCTTTTATTTTTTTTTTCTTATTTCATACCTTAACCTCTGAGTAGAGAAACCAGAAGTAGCCAAATAATCTATATGTGTCCTGGCCCTTGTCTGGTTTCCTGGCCACTTTGGGGGATGGTCCTAACTGCCAGCATTAAAAGGGTGGAAAGAGGCACAAAGGAGGCAATGCCGAGTAGTTCCAGGACCCTCAAAGGGTTCGTAGATATATTTCAAGGGGTTCATAAACTTGGACAGGAAAAATTACAACTTCATCTCCCTTGTAATCCTATGTATCTTATTTTATGCTTTTAAAAATAGTATTTGGAGGTATTCATGGGCTCTACCAGACTGCAAAAGAGCATCAGGATACAAAAAAGATGAAGAACACTTGTTTTGTCTGGGTAGCCTTCAAGCTTCTCCCCTTGACTTCAGATAGAAATAAACCATCCTGGAAAGACTTTATTAGTCAATCCTGTTCTGCAGGATTCTGAGCCTTCTTGATTAAAACCTATCAATCAGCGAACAGATATTTACTTGGCACTTTATTTACTTTGCTCTTTATTTGGTGCCCATACAAAGTGCCACAAAGAATTCTGGGAAGTCAAAACCATGGTACCTACCTCCCAGGGACGCATAGTCTAGTTGGGAAAGCACAACATGCACACATAAAACAAATAGAGAATATGATGTGACAGCATATAACCAGTCAATCAATAAGCATTTAGTAAGTGATAGGCACTGTATGACGTGATAAAGACAAATATATTTTGAATTATAAGTGCAAAAAAGAAAAAAATTACAAAAGAGGGAAATCAGTAGGCGTCAGAGTGGTCAAAGAAGGCTTCGGACAGGAGGTGGGACTGGAATATTCAGTAGGTTTTGGATTGAAATGTTCAATTCTCAAAATAAGGTTTTTTATATATAATCTCTCTCTCTCTCTCTCTCTCTCTCTCTCTCTCTCTCTCTCTCTCTCTCTCTCTCTCTCTCTCTGTCTCTCTCTCTCACTCATACACACACACACACACACAGTCTCCCATTACAATTTCAGAACATTATATTATTGTTCCTTCCTCTGTTTCTGTCCAAGCCAAGATTCTTGATTTAAAATCCTTCTTGACTTCATAACACCTGGTCACACTCACTAAAATGAATAGAGTGCCCAATAAAGACTCACACTTATTGTGATGAGAATGATTCCTCTCCCAATTTTCTGTCCCACCTCAACACATGTTTTTATTTATTCTGTCTGCTGAGGCAATATCCTACCTTTTAACTGACTCACAAGAACCATAGTCCTCATCCCGCCATGCCACAGGAAGTCTAGGTCCCAGCTCCACCTAGGAAGGGCTGCAACCCTGCTTAAGAGGCAATACACACAAGTGCAGGGCCAAAGTCATAGATTTGTGATATGTTTGTCCAGATTCCATCCCAATTGAGTTTCACCGAAGTTCCCTCAGGGTGGCCCATCAGGAATTCAGTGAGCAGGCCCAGGAAAGGTGGCCAAATGAAACATGAGTGGGAATAAGATTATTTTTAAAAATAGGAAATGGCAGGTAAAATTATAAGACAAATCTGTAATTGCAGGCCACCTGAGCTCCCCTCAGTCCCTGCAGGTTTCAGGCTTTTCTGGGACTTCATCCCCACAGGGGAAGCCATTGGAATGTTGGCACCATTTCTTTGGTCCCACCATTCCCCTAGTCAGAGGAGGCTGGTTTGCGAGGCTGGAAGGCTGTGAACTTATAAAGTAAACAACAATGACTTCAAACTTCTTGCACTGAATGGGGGCTGGTCTTGCTTTAAGCTTTGGATACCAGCGTTACTCCAGGTCCCAACCTGGTCCCTCCTAGACTCTCTGAGTTTTCTTATCCACTTGCGTCTTCAGAGAACTGCTTAGGTCTACTCTGTGCCTGAGGGAAACTCATTTCCAATAGATAAATGACATATAAGAAAGCACAGAATAATATACAACACTGATTCATATGACAATGATTCAGAGTGAAGATATAACAAATTGAATATAACAATCCAAGGTTCTGAACTTTGCCTTTTGGAATGGCCTTCATCAGAGCCTACGTCCCAATATTTCAGTTATTCCAGGATGGCAAATCTTTGTTCTCTAAAAAACTGCCAAGCATTATTTGGAGCTAGCTAGGTCTGAAGAAAAAAATAATTGGCCAAATTGGGTGATACTCATGCTAGTGAAAAAAAAGATATGTTAAGGAGGCTGTTAGGTGATTCAGTGGATTGAGAGCTAAGCCTAGAGATGGAAGGTTCTGAGTTCAAATATGACCTCAGATACTTGCTAGCTTTGTTCCCCTGGGCAAGTCACTTAATCCCCATTGCTTAGCCCTTACTGATCTTCTGCTTTGGAATTAATACACAGTATTGATTCTAAGATGGAAAGTAAGAGTTTAAAATATTTTTAATAAAAAATGTGCATACAAAGAAATTATATCAGTGTATATGTGTGTGTGATATGTGTATCTTTGCTCTAAGCCAATCCGTGGGATGATGCTTTCAAAGCTAAAAGGGACATTAAAGACCATAAAGCCCAACACCTTTATTTCACACAGGATGATACAAAGACCTTCAGGAAGCTAACTGGTCTGACCAAAGTCAGCAAGAGAGGAAACAGTAGCAGATTTTTGAAATGGGCTCCTTTGCCTCCAAATCCATCTCTTTCTACTCCACTTCCCTGTCTCTTTTTCCAAAAAAGAGTTCCAAAAATTATTCAGTCAACAATAATATTGTTAGAACAAGCACATTAGTCTTCAAGGGGCACCATCTTAAGGGGGAAAATACAAATCTGAATGTATACAAGAAGTTCTAGTGTGTGTGTGTTAAAAAGAAGGAATCAGCCTCTATTTCGAGCACATTTTTCTTGTGATATTGGCTATTATCATGTGTGCTCATCTTGTGCTCTCAGACCACCCTGGGAGGTTTGCAGGGCCAGAAGCTGTTCCTTCTTGTAGTCCTCTCAGCACCTAGCAGAGGGTTGCATACATAGGAGGGGCCACATGCATACTTCTTGATTAACTAGGAAGGAGAGGCTGAGGCCGTGACATTACTCCTAATTCCCATCATCTGATTTTCATTGGACCTGCTGCCTGGTTTTCATTAGATCACGTTGCCTTGGCCACAAGAAGCAAGCTCATTTTCCTGCCTAGAGCTCCGGGAAGCATAAGGGGTCAGGGCTCTGCAGCCTAATGTCCACGAGGGGTGGCACGGAGGGCAGCTGGACCCGCAAGCAGCCCCTCTTCTTGGGAGAGATGAGTCACGTTTTCAGGAGTTTTTTCTTGTCTTGACTGGACCAATTTGAGAGGGTGTTCACAGGTTTCAAGAAGAAGAAAACGTGCTGACTGAAGTCAGAGGGGATGGGACTGGATATTCTCTCTTTCATTGGTAAAGAGATTTCCAAATGAAGAAGCTGCTGCTGGTACCAGTGCCAATCAGCACCTTCTCTGGGAATTGAAGAGTATGGCCGAGGCACTGAGAGATTAAATCACTTAGGGTCACTTAGATAGTAGCACTGTCCAAGGTAGTCCTCCAACCGAAATCTTCCTGATCCAACTTTGTCTCTCTCTATCCACTATACAATAATGCCTCCCTGCTGAGTCTCAAGACTTGGATTCTAATCTTGCCCCTTTTACTTACTACCTGGCAAGTCATGGAGTCCCTGGGGATAAGTCCCTGAACCTCAGCTTCTTCATTTGTAAAGTGGGGCTGGACAAGAGTCATAGAAGTCCTTGGTTTTTCTATGAAAATCAGACAGAACAGGAAAACAGTACACACACTGACTAGAACAATGTAAATGAAAAGAACGATAACAAAATTACTTTAAAAAAAACTCAGTGCTCTTCAATTATTGCCTATGCTTCACCCAAAGAAGAGATGTGAGTGAGGATATCACCCATTGTACAGCACATTAGACAAAAAAATAGGTTCTAAATGTTTTCTAGAACTTTTTTTTCTTTCTTCCTTGCTTCATATTTTATTATAAGGGATGGCTCTCTGAAAGGGAATGGGGAAGGAATACAATGAAAAATACAGATGATATAAAAATAAAGTATATCAATAAATGTATTTTTTAAAAAAGAAATAAAAAATTAAGCCAACTTCTACCTACATTTTCTGCACTCTTCCAGAGCATCATGCCGTATGTCTTCTCCCCTCTTGCCTCTCATAACTACCCTTTAGGTGGTAATAATCAATGTCACAGACTGCCTCAGATGTTATTCCACTGTTTGGTGTATACTGGCATCATCTTCTCAATTATAAGATAGAGTCAGCAAGGCAAAAACTACTCATTCTTTACAGCATCTAGCACAGAGCTAGAAACTTAACTGGGCACTCAGTAAATAACTGTTGACCTGAACCAAAAACTGAGTTAATGCCTATAGCAACTTTTTTCAAATGAATAATTGCCTGATTTAGAACTGCCTATGGGTGGCAAAGACTGGCTTTTATTTATCTTTTATATTTCCTCCATTGCTCATCACAGTGCATTACACATAACAGGGCTTGCGTGAATTCTGGTCAAATGAATGAAGAGGCTCTACATGAGAGAACACAAAGTATAAAACATGGTCCCTGCCCTCAGGAAGCCTCAATCTGACTGGGAAGCAAAGATAATTAGTCATGAAACTTTTCCCCCTTTATTTTAATAAATTTCCACAAAAGTTTTCTGACGTCATATGATTCATGTTGTCTCCCTCCCTTCTTCCTTCCTGCCTCCTGGAGTGGACAAGCAATTCAGGCTGGGTTAGACAAATCATGAAGCTCTTAAAGGAAGATATATGAAGGATATATATGTATACATACATATATATGAGGCTTTCCCCAATTTCTTCTTAATTCCAATACCTTCCCTCTGTTAACATTCTTATTTCTCCTGTGCATAATATTTGCTTGTACAAATTTGTTTGTAATCTCCCCCATTAGACTGTGAGCACTTTGAGGGCAGGAGCTGTCTTTTGCCTCTTTTAGCATGGTGCCTAGAACTTAAGTAGGCACCTGACAATGGACTGACACTAAAAATTTCATTTTTGTCCAGCTTTCAGTAGGATTTAGTTCCAGACAGAACTGTTTACCTTGTGAACAGGGACTCAGAGTTTGAGATTTCAGCTTGGAAATGTCCCAGGATTCCCTCACCTCATGAATACTTTGTCATTTCAGATTCCCAGGTCCCTTCTACCACTCACTAACTTCTGGTAGAGTCAACCATGAACTGTTTGGCCTCTTCATCATGGACTGAGTCACATCAAGAACAATGAAAATACCCAACATCCATCGCTAAAGCCAGAAACTCAGAGGGATAAGCAATAAATCATATGGATCAGAGATGAAGAACTTTTGGTTCCCCTTGTGGCCTGTATAGACAATGATGGTACATTTGTTCTGTGGAAAATATGTCTTTTCTTCTCCTTTGGAAGGAAAAAAAAAGACACATTTTCTTTTCTTTCTTTAATATGGAAAATCATGATGATGATGATCTCTTGGGTTTTCTCCTTCCCGTTTCTTTCCCATGATGGCCAACAGCCCAGTGATTTTGAATTCTTACAACAACTATGCCGCTGACACTGCAGATATAGCCCCTATTCCACTGAGACCACAAAAGATATGCTCTTCCATTCTTAAGACCTCTGCCCTGGAGTGGGGATGGATGGCTAATGAGACACAATGCCTATCACTTCTGGCTCCAGAGTGGGAATTCAGCTCAACTCTGTAAAGGCCAATTTGAGCTGCTTTCTAATGATACATAGTGAACCTCCCCCTGCACAAGTTAATGATATTTTCTGCTTACTTCTTAGCAGCAGGGCTGTTCGTAGATGAAATTAAGTAAGGCAAGTAAGATTATGAGCTACTTTTCTCCTTTTATGACTCCTCTCCCCTTCCCAACTCTTTTCCCACTGGAGTCTGATATCTTCCTGCTGTGTCTTGACCACTCAGGACCCTTAGAACCTGGACAGTGTATTATGAATTTGAACTTTTGCCATCCACACCTTCAATCCAAACTGCCCTGATGTTAGCTATTTATGCTACAGGAAAGGATTTGATAACTTATTGCATGCTAAGGTTGATCATAGCTTAATAGGTTATCATTTTCAATACCAGGTACATTTCAACTGAGAACTATGCTTTAATTGAAAAAGAGCAATTTATTTGAAATTAGAGAACCTCAGTTCAAAATCCTTAGATCTTTTTCTCACCATTAGTCAGATGGTATTTCCAAAAGGATTTCGACTCAGGAAGCATGAATTCAAATCTTACTTTACACATCAACCTTGGACAAGTCCTTTAACTTTTCTCAGTCTCAGTTTCTACATCTTTAAGTGAAATAATAAAATCACCTCCCTTCTGGCAATGTGGTGATGCTCAGATGGGAAAAATATATAAAGTGATTTTCCAACATTAAAGTGCTTCTCTAATGTTGGGAAGAGAAAGGAGTAAGTTGGGAATTTCAATGTAACAAATAAATTTTGGGAAAGTGCCTTATAAATGTTAGGGCATTGTGGGGATTTTTTTGCATTATTTATGGAAAACTTCAGCAAGCCACTTAACTTCAAGGGATCTCAGTTTCTATATCTGTTAAGAGGACTGAACTAGATAATTTAAAAGCCACTCCCAATTTTAATGCCATGTTCCTAAAGAATCTCTAAATAATAAGTTTCAGCATAGTCCAATGAAGGAGATATTTCTGGCTAGTCCACAAATCACAAAACAAAAAAAAAAAAGACTAGTGAGAAGAGCATTGGCCTTAGAGTCAGAAAAACTGAGTAATAGTTTCAGTTCTGCCCCAACTACTGGTAGGTGGTTCAGCCATTTTTCAGTTGTCTGACTCTTCCTGACTACATTTAGGCTTTTCTTGGCGAAGGTACTGGAGGAATTTGCCATTTCTCACCAGCTCATTTTACAGATGAGGAAACTGAGGCAGACAGGATGAAATAATCTGTCCAGGGTCACATAGCTAGGAACTTGCTGAAGGCCAGTTTTGAACACAGAAAGATGAGCCTTCCTGACACCAGTCCCATGCTTTATCCACTGCGCCACCTAGCTGCCCTAGCAGTATAGCCTTGAGCAAGTCAATTAACCTTTTGAGATATCTGTAAATTGAAGGGCTTTGATTAGATTGGTAGGCTCTGAGGATGCCAAAGAAAGAAGACCAACTGTTTGTCCAAGCCTTGGGCTACAGAGGCCACACACGCCTATCTTTTATTTGCCGAGACTCTTCAGGGTACCCTCAAGGCTACTAATATTGGTTTTTTTGGAAACTAGCCTAGTGGCGTGATGAAAGGAACTTGCATTTGTGTTGTGCACTCTGGAGTTCATGAATTGGGAAGGAGTGGAAAAAAGGATTCAATAACTACACAAAAAGAATGAGTTGGTGTACAGACTGGAACAAGATGTGACCCTGGAGACTGAAAGGAGGGAGAGAGCAGTGAGAAGATTCAGTGACAATATACAGTGGAGACAGAATGAACGAGCCAGTGGGAAACTGGGTGAACATTAGGGCAATTTCAGCCCTGGCATGCTCTGGCTCTGCAATGAAGCCCTGATCCAAGAAGGGCTCTCTGTGTTTTTCTTATCCACCCTCTCCCCCATCAACTTTTCCGTCCCCCTCCCAAGTAGCAAAGAACAGTGTGAAAGGCTGGTCATCCCATTTGTTCTCCAAGCATTTATCTGAATAGGGCATTTTCTGAGTTTTGCCTAGTCTTCTGAGAGAAGCGTTGTGGAGGGTAGGGAGTACAGGCTGACCTAGAGCAAAGGGAACATGTGACAGTGAGTGATGATTCATGACACTTATGGTGGCTAAAGTCCCATCCAACTCAAAGGTCTAGCCATACTCTGATGCTTTGCCTGTTGTCTAGAGGAATAAAAATCAACATTTCCATATACAATACACTTCTAAAACCAGAAATTAGCTCTGAGCACTTTTCATTGCAGTACAGATGCAGCAAGGGATGTGGGCAATTCATGTAACTGCAACACCGACATTCCCTTGTCTTGTTTTCTACCTGCTTCAGTTATGTGTCTTTTCTCCTCCCCCATCCTCAGATTGTAAATTCTTCAAGGATTCTTTTATGTAAAACTTGTCATAAAGGTAGTACATGACAACTAAAATGGTATAACAAATAGAGTGCTGGGCTTGGAATGAGAAAGATTTATCTTCCTGAGTTCAAATATAGCCGTGGACACTTACTAGCTATGTGACCCTGGACAAGTCACTTAACCCTAAAGCCTCAGTTTCTTCACCTGTAAAATGAACTAGAGAAGAAAATGGCAAATCACTCCAGGATCTTCGCCAAGAAAACCCCAAAAGGAGTCATGAAGTATTGGACATGACTGAATAATGACAACATCACAGAATCACAGAGCTAGGCTCAAAAGAATATCTTCTGTGTAATTAATTCTTATTGCAATGGATATTCCTCAAATGTTTTACTCTTGTATTTATTTAATGTTCTTCTGATGAACAAATGAATGAATGAAAAAGTATTTATTAATAAGTTTTACTCACTAAGCACAAGGAATATGAATGAAAAAAGAACAACAGTCTCTGCTGTCATGGAGCTCACTCTCTAGTTAGAAGAGACAACATAGAAAAGAAAGTTAGCTACAGAAGAGAAGAAATGTTTGAAGGGTCTAAGAGGGTAATGGCAGGGCTAATGGCAAGACCCAGACTGCATAAGGAGGGCATATGGACAGGACAGACAGTAGGCCTATTGGTCTTCCATCTCACTATAAGTATTAGAGAAAGTGACATTCATCTCATCAAAATGTGATAAATATTTTTAAACTCTTTTCAAATGGCTTCCCCTGGGACTGCTCATCAGAAGGAGGAAACAAGGAGAAGGGAAGGCAAGTAGGAGAAAGCTCCCTTGATGATGGTAGATCTTTCTGCCACCTAGAAGTCTCATGGGTTTGTGGATCATGATCCAGAATGAAAATCACCCCTTGTCTTGTTTGTTGTCCTCATTCTACCCATATAGAAATTGACATACAACCGCTAAGCAATTCATAGAATCATAAATTTAGAACCAGATGGGATCTTGGAGGCTGGAACCCAACTCCCTTATTTTACACAAAGAAACTAAAGCATAGAGAGTTTAAGTGACTTGTCCAGGTTCATAAAGCCAGTGGCAAGATTTGAACTGAAGTCTCTACTTGTAAAATGGAGAATCACCAGTTAAGGTGAGTTACTTCATGAGCTTTGGTTTCCTCATTTAGTAAATTCAAATAATCATTTCTGTTCTATCCACCTCTAAGGGTTGCTATGAGTCACACAATCAATATGTGAAAGTGTGTATGAATTAAAAATTATTCTATAGGTACACAATTAACTTCTAATCTATATGGTTTTTCTTTGCCAAATTTGAGGATTTATAGGTCACGAAATAATCTAGCACAATCCTCTCTCTCCTCTTAAGGAATATCTAGTTTAAAAGCTATTTATGCATACATTTACATATGTATATATAAATTATATAGATAGAAATATAGAAGTACTTTTCATTAGCTAACTAATATTAGACATAGTAGCACACTAATACAAGAGTCTGCTAATACTAACAACTAATAGTTAACCAATATTAACTATAGAGGCACTTTTCATTAGTGAATTAGTTTCATTAGTTAATTGATTGTTTCATTTCATTAATTAAATGGTTTGGTTCTCTCTTCCTCTTCAACTTATACCTAGAACAATGATGGTATAGATGACTCATTTGGGCATTTTTGACCCTCAAAGAATATTAATTCAGTTGAATGGCATAGAAAATAGAGTGTTGGGCCAGGAATGGATGGGACCAGGGTTAGAATCCTAGCTCTAACAGTAGCTGTGGGACCATGGGCAAGTTGCTAATCTTTGAGTCTGTTTCCTCATCTGTAAAATCACAATCATAAATTCTGTAATACTTTTCTCATAGGGTTGTTGTGAGGTTCAAATGAGATAAAATGAAGTGCTATACAAACTTTAAAGTCTATACAAAATGTCAGTCATTGCTCCTGAGCTGCTATTATTATTGTTGTTGAGATGTTTCTGTTCCATCCTTGAACATTTCCAAAGAATGAGATTACATAGGCATCCTTGGCACTGTAATCCAATGCCTTCTTTGTTCTTAATGTCAAGTAGTCTTTCCTTTAGTCTAACTTGATAAACTTCCTTTCTTGGTTTCACTTTTACTTTCTGCCTTAGAGCCAGTATTATGTATTGGTTCCAAAGCAGAAGAGTGGTAAGGGCTGCATAATGGGGGTTAAGTCAATATACTTTTGCTAGAACTAATGTCCATTTGGTCTTAAACCAAATAATATCAACATCTCACAGTGTGGAGTAGGAGAAAAGAGAAGCACACACCAATGAATCCTCAATATCTTCTACAAGTGGTCATGCCCACAGTTTTGCTGAGTTTCCAAGATGGCGCTGAGGAACTTCTCTTTGCTCCACTCTGCTCTTCTTCCCTGTTGCCAAGCTGTTCCACAGACTGTGGGTGGGACATGGTGGCCCAAAATTTCATTTTCCCAAAGTTCCCAAACCATCGGTGTGGGTGGTATTCTTTTTTGGAATATTTTTAGTGTCAAAGGATATTTGCCACCATTTCTGGCAGAAAAATTGAAGAGGGCCAAAGAGAATTTTTCTTCCTCCCCCACCCATGGGGTGCTTGTGAAAAAAAAAAAGACATAAACAGAGTGAATAATGGAAAACAGGCCTAAGCAAGTTTGTCTGGGCCCCTGAAACTTGCCCTAAAACTTAAAATAAAGGGATAATTTTAACCCCAAGGATTCAAAGCCCATGTAGATGGTATTGTTCAGAAATGTCTGTCACCATGGAGACGGTCTGGATCCCCCACCTGATTGTAAGACGAACTTGGTCAGATTTCTTTTGTCTGTCTGGGCCTCAGTTTCTTCACTAGTACAGAATGGGTAAGTGGCTAAGGTTCTCCAAAGAGCCTAGGCGCTCTTCTGTGAGACAGTGCCTTGGCAGACCAAGCCGTGAAGCTTATTTACAAGCTTTTCTGTTGCCTCTGCCGTGCCAAAGGCAGTGGCTGTACAAAACCCGGGCACCCATAACTCGCAGCCTTCCGAGGGGGAAAGAATGGCTTTCCGTGCTCAGAGGATGGCAAAATTCAAAGCCCTTTCTTCTGTGAGCTCAACCCAGGCTGGGGTTCTGCTCCACAAGGCCCATCAATATGCAGGCCTGTATTATTCATGCCCCTCTCCTCCTTCCCCCCACGGCTTCTGAGGGAGGCCCGCTGTGGCGGCTGCCGCTGCAAACTTGTAAGCTCTGCTCTGAGAGCTGCCCCCATCTAAGTGTCTGCCATAAATAAAAGATAAACAAGAGACATCGCACAGCTACATCTGCTGCCCCCCCCAACCCCAACCCATGCACGCAGTCTCCTCCCCGCCCCCCCCCTTCCCTTCTTCTCCTCTTTCAAACCACACAAGGCAAAGAGAAAGAGAGGAGGGCTTTGGGAGGCTATGCAGCTGTAAGCCGAGCCACCATGCTGGGTCTTGGCTTCAGCTGCATTAAATAAACTCCCTGGCTCTGAACGGGAACATCCTTCTGAAACACAGCCACTCCAAAGACATCTGAGAACCGAAATTCGGCTGCTGAGCACCAGGAGATCCGCGGTTTACAATGCTCACATTCCTCCGACTATTCATCATACTCATAATCATCATTATATGTTTTGGCAACCGCCAGAAAAAACACGTCCATTGTCCCCTTCCTTCTGCTCTCTTGAAGCACCGCTGACTCGAGCAACGCTGCAGTTTTCCACGTGGCTTCTTGGCCCCTCCCCTGCTCTTCCACCCATCCTCATCTCAAACAACAGGGGAGCAGAGCTCCTTCAGAATGGTGTAGCTCATCACCTTTAAGGCCACGTGGCTCCTCAAGTCTTTATGGAAACGGGGCACACAAAGGGATGAGGTCCACTGAGGTCCTAAGGCTTATTGTCTTTCATTCCTCTGGCTCCTCATACTCTACTACAATCATTCCTAGAAGTCCATAAATAACGACAGATGGTGGGAACTCTGGGCAAGATTCAGGTTTATACTATGATGGAGCTTTTTTTTTTTTTTTGAGGAAGAGATTCTGACTTCAAGGGCTTAGCTTAGGGGACTCCCAGTGTGAAAGTTCCCTCTCCTAATGGCATGCCACCTTTGCCCTATACTTTATGTTCTTGGAGTGGTCCTTGGAGCACTAACGGGCTAGTTTACACAGGATTGCAAAGTCCCTAAGTGGCAAAGGTGTCACTTGAAGCCAGCTCTGGTGCATACCACTATTTAAACAACAGAAGGCTAGAGGACCTATACCTAGGGAACATATTTGCACTTTAACAGGAATCATTTGGAGATACCTTTGTAACTTGGTCCATTAGTGAGTCCAAAGGAGTGAATTTAGGTCACTTAACAGGTCTAAAAGAAAAACCTTGACAGAATGGCACAGGGGAACTTTGCGGGCAATTAGAATCTCGAAGTACTATTTAACTCACAATGTGTAGGTAGCCATCTAGTCTGCATATATGCAAGACCAATCCAAATGAAGCCATCTTCATCCACTCTGCCTGGATATCTCCATTGCCTATACTTCACTCTCCCTTTTATCATGGTTATTGATGTGCATGTTTTCCCCATCTACTCACCCTCCATTAAATAGTAAATTCCTTAAGATCATGCTCTGGGATGGCTATAATTTTGTACCCCCAAAGTTTGGCCATGATTCCCTGAAAACAGTAAGCACTAGATTTTTGTTAAATGGATGAATGACAAAAGCTTGAAGTCCCACATTAAGAGAAATTTCAGCAGGAAGCCAGGTTCATAGAATCCAGAATCACAAAATCTGAAATCAGAAGGGGCCTCAGTGGCCATCTAGCCTGAATGAAAATTCTTACTATCCCAACAAGTCCATTCCATTTTTGTATCACTTTGTTAGGAAAGGGCATCTAGGTGGCACAATGGATAGAGTGCTCAGCCTGGAGTCAGGAAGATTCATCATAATGAGTTTAAATCTGGCCTCAGACACTTATTAGCTGGGTAAGGGGCGAGTCACTTAACCTTCTTTGCCTCAGTTTGCCTCATTTGTAACATTGGCTTGAAAAGGAAATGGCAAACCACTCCTGTATTTCCACCAAGAAAACCCCAAACAGAATCATAAAGAATTGACCATGACTGAAGCAGCTGAACAATTGTTATGAGGTTTTTATGTCAAACATATGCACCTCTAACTTTCATTTATTGTCCTTGTTCTGCCTTTTAAGACTAAATAGAATATATCTAATCCTTCCTCAACATGACAGACTTTTGAATACTTAAACACAGCTATCATGTCTCCCCACAATCTTTTCTTCTCTAGGTTAAAATTGACCAGTTCTTTCAACCAAGAGTGGTATGAAGTGGCCCCTTCACATCCTGATAGTCCTCTTCTGAATACTCTTTTCAACTTATGATCTTAGCAATTTCCTTCTCAATTCCTGGCCCCTAGAACTGAACACAACATTCTACTGCCCTTCTTAATGCATTCGTTGTTTGTTTGTTTGTTTGTTTTTGCCACATCACACTGTTGGCTTGTCCTGACACTGAAGTTCACTAAAACATCTGGCTATTTTTCAGAACATCAGCTTTCTCGCCATGCCTCCCCAACTCAGTAGATTTGTTGTGCCCAAGTACAAGACGTCCCATTTATCTCTACTAAGTTTCATCCTACTGGACTCAGCTTGAGATCATCAATATCTCTTTAGTTCCTGACTCCATCATATGATGTGTTAGCTATCCCTTCCAGTTTTGTGTCAACTGCAAGTTTGATTAGCATGCAATCTATCCTTTATTCAAGTCATTGATAAAAATGTTGAAAGGCACAGAGCCAAGCATAAATCACTGGGGCCCTCCACTGCAGACTTTATTCCATGTTGACATTGAGTCATTAATGACTCCTGTGAGTCAAGTCACCCAACCAGTTCTGAATTCATTAATTATATTGTCTAATCCAGTCCTTCCATCTTCTACAAAACAATAGTGTGAGATACTTTGTAAAAGAAAAGCAACTTGTTAATAATCTAAGTTATATCCCTAGCATTTTCTTTGTTTATTAGTTTATCAATCCTGTCCAAAAAGAACAAACAAACCATGAAGGTAGTGCCATGTGAACTGTTCTCAGTGAAGCCATAGGGATGTTTTACAATCACAACTTCACTTCCTAATTGTTCAACAACCACGTCTTTAATAATCTTTTCTAAAATTTTCCCAAGATCCAAAGTCAAGCTCATTGGTCTATGGTTTGCAAATTTTGTGCTCTTCATTTTTTTGAAAATCTGGACAACATATGCTCTGATCCTATTTTATGGCACTTCTTCTGTGTTCCATGATTTTTCAATTTCCATGATTTTTTTTCAGTTCCCATCCTGCTAATCCCTTTGGCAAAAGGAAACCATAATTTATGTTAGTAACTTGCACTTATGTCATGTGTATTATGTATTTTTCAAAGTATACTATATGATTTGATCTTGACAACAACTTTATAAGAATATCAGGCAGAGATTGTTCTCATTTTAGAGATGGGAAAATTGAGGTTCAGAGAGATTCAATGAAATGCCCAAGGTAATAAAGTTGGTGAGGAATATAACCGGGACAAGGGCTCAAGCCTTTGGGTTCATGAGACTATAGATCTAGAATTGAAGGGGATCCCAGAGGCCATTTAGTTTAACCTCTTCATTTTACAAAGAGAACTATAAGACCCAGGAAGATTAGTGGATTTGCCCAAAGTCAGACAAGTGGAGACAGAATGTGTGGGGCCACACAAGGCTAGGTGGAGTATCTGGGGAAAAGACAAAAGGCATGTCTCCACCTTGCCAACTTGTAGCTTCTACATGCCCAGCACCTGACAGGAAGGTCCACTGGTCCCACTGGAGGATGTTCCCAGTTCTCTGCTGTGGCCAAGTGTATCTGACTTTTTCTCTTTTTCTGAGGGAGATGTCTCTACCCGCTGGGATAGAATGCCAAATGTGCCAGAGTCAGAACAAGTCTAATTGATGGGGCCAGGTCAGGGTCTTACTTCTCAGAAATAATCACTAGAATTTTCACTTCCCACTAGGGAACTCACCACCTCTACCCCCACATTTTCTATCAAACTTCCCATCCAGCTGGTTTTTAAGGCGTTTATGGGGAGAAGGAGGACTGATTTCCCTACCAAAGGGGGAAAAAAGGGTTCTGAAGCTAGACCTTCATTGGGCACAGTTCCTGGAAACAAAGAGTCAAGTTATAAAAACAATAAAACCTTAGAGAGTATATCACATGCATGAGTTCATTAGATCCTCATCAGAATCCTGAGAAGCATAATGTTCTCTAGTCTAAAGAGGCTCAGAGGGTGAAGTTGAACTTGGAAATGTTCACCTAAGCAATTTATTTTAAGAGATGGATAAACTGAGACTCAGAATTAGTGATTTGACCACAATCCAGAAAGGGAGCAAGAATTGAAGATCTGAGTTTTCCTCACTCTTTGGACTTTTCCTGCCACATCACAAGACAGATCTGAGACACACCTAACCTACCATCTGCTCTATTGTTTTTTCAGCCTTTGCCAAGGAACCAGCACCCTAGCAAATCTCTACTGGGTGCTAAGGCCTTGTTTAGTAAATCAAAGTAGTAGGCATACCCAGGATTTCTAGGGGCCAGGGGTTTGAGTTAGTGATTCACCTGGGCTAGAGCAATAAAAGTTTATACCTGAGCAATTGTCCGTGAAAAACAGAGATCATCCATAGAGTTGGAAGGGACCTTAGAAGTCATCTAATAGAGTGGCAGTGAAGTGGCTCAGTGGATTTAGAGACAGGAGGTCCTGGGTTCAAATCTGGCCTCAGACACTTCTGCGCTGTGTGATCCTGGACAAGTCACTTAACCTCCCTTGCTTAACCCTTACTATTTTTCTGCCTTAGAACAAATACACAATGTTGATTCCAAGACAGTAGGTAAGGGTTTTTTTTTTTAATTTAATCATCTCATATAGCCAAGTCATTCTGCACATGTGCAAATTCAGACCCAGAGAGAAGAAAAAACTTGCCTTAAGAAATACACAGTCAGTGGGATGGCCAGACTTCGAACCCAGCTCTTCTGACTCTCAGTTCTCAGATGCTTTCTATTATACCACAGTGCTCTCCCATAGTACATTACTAAACTATCTGGGCAAGAAGAGATGGCCACCCAGGTTGAGCATTTCCTGTCTTTCTCTGTTTCATTACATGCCACACAGACAAGTGAAACAGAGCAGGAAAAGTGCTATTTTGGTACAGTATGGTTGGATACACTTGCCTGGTGTAGACATGGCCCAAATCCATTTTCGGCTTACACACAGGGAAAAAATTCAAAAGCCTAACCATTGAGGAGTATATTTAATTTCAGCATGTGGCAGATTTGGAAGGGGTGGTAGAGGCCTTCTAGTTCAACCCCTTCATTTCACAGATGAGGAAAGCAAGGTGAAGGAAAGTTAAATAACTTTCTGAGTCGCAGACCTGGAACTCAAATGCAGACCTGCCATTTTTCTCAGTCCAGTCTTCTTTCCATGAGAGCATGTTCACCCCAATAAGAAGTAAAAGAACAAAAATCACTGCCAAATTTTAATTTTCCAAGATTTAGTAAACTTTAGCATATTATATTTAAAACCAAATGGGATAATACTTGTAAAGTATTTAAAACAGTACCTGGCACATAGTATATTTGTATGATAGCTATTATTATTATTATTATTATGGCAATGGAATGTAAAGTAGCCCTGAACCCCTGAACCACAAAGTCTAAGTTTTGCTTCCTCAATGAAGGTAGAAGGAAGGAGAGAATTTAGAACTCAATGTTTTGTTTATTAATTTTAAAATAATATTTTATTTTCCCTAATTACATGTACAAACAAATTTTAACATTCATTTTCTTTAAAATTTTCGAGTTCCACTATGCCCAAAGGGCACTAAAAGACTGTCTGCCCTTTGATCCAGCCATAGCACTGCTGGGTTTGTACCCCAAAGAGATAATGGGGAAAAAGAATATTCATATTCATAGCTGCGCTCTTTGTGGTGGCCCAAAATTGGAAAATGAGGGGCTGCCTCCAATTGGGGAATGGCTGAACAAATTGTGGTATATGTTGGTGATGGAATACTATTGTGCTCAAAGGAATAATGAACTCAAGGAATTCCATAGGAACTGGAATGACATCCAGGAATTGATGCTGAGTGAGAGGAGCAGAACCAGGAGAACATTGTACACAGAGACTGATACACTGTGGTACAATCGAATGTAATGGGCTTCTCCATTAGTGGCAATGCAATGTCCCTGAACAACTTGGAGGGATCTATGAGAAAGAACACTATCCACATTCAGAGGAAAAACTATGGGAGTAGAAACACAGAAGAAAAACAACTGCTCTATTACATTGGTTGAAGGGGACTGGGGATGTAGACTCTAAATGATCATCCTAGTGCAAATATTAACAGCATGGAAATAGGTTCTGATCAAGGACACATGTAAAACCCAGTGGAATTGTGCATTGGCTACGGGAAAGGTGGGGGGAAGGGAGGGAGGGAAAGAATATGATTCTTGTAACTAAGGAATACTGTTCTAAATTGACTAAATAAAATTAAAAAAAATTTTTTCCGAGTTCCATATTCTTGCCCTACTTCTTACCCTTATTCCCTTTTACCTTTCCCCCCATCCCTGAGATGGTAAGCAATCTGATATAGATTGTATATGTGTAGTCATATAAAACATTTTCCATATTAGTCATTTGTGGAAGAGATCTCAAGCAAAAAAAAAGACAAAAGAAAGTGAAATATGGCATGTTTCAGTCTCCATCAGTTTTTTCTGAGACAAATAGCATTTTTTGTGATGAGTCTGGAATTATCTTGGACCACTGCATTGCTGAAAATAACTAAGTCACCATTGTTCATCAAAAAATATTGCTCCCACTCTATACAGTGTTTTTTTTTCTGGTTCTCCTCACTCTACTTTGCATCAATTCATGTGTCTTTCCAGATTTTTCTGAAACCATCTTGCTTGTCATTTCTTATAGCACAATAGTATTTCCTCACAATCATATACCACAATCTGTTCAACCATTCCCCAATTAATAGACAACCCCTCAATTTCCAATTCTTTGTCATCACAAAAAAGCTGCTATAAATATTTTTGTACAAATAGGTCATTTTAGTATTTGTTATCACTCTGAGATACAGACCTAGTAGTAATATTACTGGATCAAAGGATATGCCCAATTTTCAAGTCCTTTGGGCATAACATCTCAAAAAAAAATTTTAACTTGTGTCAAAAATTGTTTTTACATGTACTTGGAAAAGATAAAATATTAAACATGTCAAAAGTCCAGGTTTCAAATTCTTACAGGCTTGGACAAGGCACTTAAAATTTTCCCTAAGTCTCAGTTTTCTCTTCAGTAAAATAGGAATAATAATTGTGGCACTTTGGAGGGATTTATGAGGATCAAATGAGATAATGCCTGTTACATATTGTAATCATAAAAGGTTATTCAAATGTAAGCTATCCTAATAATTACTATGGAAGGCATGTCCACGTATGACCCAGGACCTAGGTATGCTCCTTCTCCCTCTAGTATCTCCTTGACAGGGTGAGAACTGTTCTTATCCTCAGTTCTCAATGGCCATAAGGTCTTTGTTCTGGCACAGATTCAAGTAAAGGCTAGTGAGATTCATAAGTTGACATTAGATGAATACATAGGAAAGTGTAGTTATTCACAGATATAGACTCAGGTCCCCAGAAGAAAGAAGGAAGGGAGGGAGAAAGGGAAGGAGGAAAGCATATTTACAGAGAACCAGTGCAGGATGAAGACACAAAGCCGCAAAGTCTCAGCAGTACAGACACATGTGAAGACCTCAAAAGGAGACAGTGAATATTCTTCCTCTAACCAGAAATAAGGAACTATTACCAAATGAAGAGATAGAAGAGAAAGAACCATTTATTGGCAGACAGAATTTAAGGGGGAAAAGGATTGGTAGGGAGCTAAAGTGTGGAAAGACAACTAGGATACCTTTGCTCCCAGTTGGGGTCTTACTGGCACTATACCATATCATAGAGACTTGGGAATTGATCCACTTAAAGAAGAGGACTCTTTAATTTGACTCCTTCCTTTGTACCAAGGCTTCACACGAAGAAGTACTATTAATCTGTAAGATTATATAGGTTCCTCAGGAGACAGAATCACTAGAGTGAAATGTTGCTTGACTCTCTGCCAACCCTCAGTATTTTCCCTCAGGGAAAGCCTGGCAAAAGCCACCCAGGGTAGTACTATAAGTCAGAAGATGATATAGATAGGTCCCTGAGGAAGGTTAAGCTAATAAGATGGGGAAAGTTTTCCCGAGTTTCACAGATTTGAGTTCTTTGAGTGCTAACTCTAGGAGCAAAAGACTTAGCTAGATACCGGTCAAGATCAAAGATAGTCCCTGTTCTCCAAGGAGCTTCCACTAGGCTGGTAAATTACATATGCCAATTCAATTCAGTAAATGGTTAAGTGCCCACTATGTACAAGACACCGTGGTCAGATTGAAGGCTTTGGAGTCTCTACTGGTAAGAAGCTTCCATTGAAAGGGGCTGAGAAGAGGAAGGGATATAATCTTTAACAAAGAGAAGGACAAGATCATTTGGGGGAAGAACTACCAACAATTAAGAGTGATCAGGAAAAGTTTTCCTTAGGCATCCATACTAGAGTAGAGCCTTAAAGAAAGATAAGGACATTCAGAGGAAGCAGTATAAGGAGAGAGTGAATTCCTGAGATTCAGGATAACCTTCTCAGAGGTATAGATGGAAAGGGGAGGAATGCCAACTCTGAGGAAGAGCAACTTGGGCAGGAAGTACATAGCTCTAAAGCAAGAAAGAATATATATGTTCTAACAAAAACAATGATGATTCTTGGAAGGAAAGATCTCTACTTAGAAGGATCAGGAAAGACTTTAGGGGCAGGCAGCATTATGAACTGGGCTTTGAAGGATAGGAAAGTTCTCACTGCTGAAACATGAACAACAAGCAACTACACAAATCTCCCAATCAGATAGAATAAAAGCAGCCAGGGATGTGGTATCTCTAGAGCTAGGATTTGGGGAACTATCCAGGTAATGAGCATTAGGAACAGTCTGAGAATATGCAATAGTGGGTTAAAAATGGATGTGGGGGCCCAGGCAGGAATATGTGAAGCTGTGCCTGAGTTTAGAGAACTACTTGAGGCAGAATCACAGAATCTTAAAACCTCGGGGACATTCAAAATGATCATCCTCAATGTCCTGTGAAAGAGGGGGAGAGAGTAATGCAAATACTAAACCAAGCTTCTTCAGCTATACAGAATCAACCAAACAGGGAACATTTCTAATGGGGTAGATATTTGAAGTTTGGAGGCTTCAGTAACTTCACTCAGAGGACTGTGAAAGGGATAAGAATTGGCTCTCACTTAGGCAATGCCTTATTTATTCCACTTAGCTCAACCAGAAATAATCTGACATTTGCATTTTGAATAGCCCTAAATGACTCTTCAAATTTTGGGCTGTGTGTGTGTATGTGTGTGTGTGTGTGTGTGTGTGTGTGTGTGTGTGTGTGTGTGTAAAACTTAAAGGGAAGGTTGGTAACTATGGTGTAACCTCAGAACCAAAAAGGTGTGCACATGAATGTGGCCTGAGCATCACTGTTCCAAAAGATCCATTGGCTCATGGACCGAGAGTATCTTTAGGTTTTAATGTTTTTATTGTTCAAATAAGAAAACTGAGCCCCCTGAAAATGAGGTCCAGAGTAAACTGAGGTAAAGAGGCTTACTCAAGTTTACATAGATAGATAGAGCCAGAATTTTAAGTCAAACCCAATTCCCAATCCAGCATTCTTTTCTCTATACCATGCTGACATTTCTTGAGGAATCATTTAAGGGTAAAATATATTGTTCAGTAAATGTCAACATTATAGCACCAGCACCAGCCCTTAACATCTTTCTGGGTGGTCCGTTGAGCATGAACTCTCTATATTGTTATCCTAGGTACCGCCACTTAGGGCCCATCTGCCCAATCGGAGGTTTCAAATGGATGCACTATGTACTCCCCATACATTTTTGTCAACAATTTCAAAAAAGGATCCTTCTTTTTCTAACAAAGTTTCTATGCTAAGAATAACTCATTTTTACCTGCCTTGCTGATATGCCTAATATAGGGAAACTGAGTCAATTTTGAATATAAAGGAGATCTCCAAAGAAACAGGCAAACTATCTAGTGAACAAACAATAAGACTCTCTTCTCCCTTCATTCACTCAACTGAGTACTTATCAGACATCTACTATGTATCCAACCCGAGGCTAAGGGCTATATATAAAACATCGTCCCTGATCTCAAGGAGCTTCTAATCCTGTTGGTGAAATAAATATACTTAAATGATGTTATGATAGCAGATAAGCACCAAATGAGTAGCATAAAGACAGGGAAATTTGGCTTAGGTCCACAAAGAAGATAAGAACTGATCTCAGAAATAAAGAAAATAGATGGCATAGTGGATAGAGTGTCAGGCCTGACATTGGAAAGATTCATCTTCCCGAGTTCATCTGGCCTCAGAAACTTATTAGCTGTGTGATCCTGAGCAAGTCATTTAACCCTGGTTCCTTCAGTAAGCTGGGGAAAGCAATGGCAAACAACTCCAGTATTCTTGCCAAGAAAATACTAAATGGGATCAGTAAGAATCAAACATGATTGCAAAATGACTGAACAAGATAACAATAGGAAGAAACCAGTGCAATCAGTGAAGAGATCACAGCATTAGAAAAGACACAAAGATGCAAAAAGATTTGGCATTTAGCAGAACAAAGGAGAGGCAGAGGCAGCCTGGCTTAGGCAACAGTGTGAGACTTAAAGCTAGAAAAACCTCAATTCAAATCATACCACAGATATTTAACAGCTGTGTAACCCTGAGCAAGTTATATAACTACTCTCAGCCTCAGTTTCCTCATCTGTAAAATGGAATAATAACACCAATCTTACAAGATGTCCAAATAAGAAAAATTCCTACATGAAAATCAGTTTATTTTTTTCTGAAAATAACTTTTAGATAAGATTAAAGAGGTATACTAAAACCAACTTATAGAAGGGCTGACATGCTAGGAGAAAGAATTTATACTTCATGTTATGGGGAAAAGGAAGGTCCTGGAAGCTTTCTCCTCTCAGTTAGATCTGAGATACTACCCTCAGACCATTATGATAGAGGGAATCTCGTCAGCAGGATATATATATATATTTATATATATGTATAATATATAGTAGTAAAGAACCACATCAGAACTTTAGATGTGAGCAATTTTATTTTACAAAGCACTATGTTAGGTGCTGGGGAAGAGATAAAATATAGATAAGACTTAGTATCCTCAGGGAGTTTATAGTCTAGTAAAGACTTGATGGTTCAGCTTCTGTCCCAAACATCTACAAATCTGGGTCATTACAGCATTTATTAAGCCTGCCCAACTCTGCCCTCACCCCACTCTTCTATTACTCTTTGTAGGAATGGTGCTTCCCTTAGCAAATAAATACACACATGTCTTCTAATATATGGAATATATACCCACCATACATTTTTGTCAACAATTGAAAAAAATAATTCTCTTGTTTGGAAAAGTTGCCTCCAGAAAAGATGGATGCCTCTGTCTGCCTCAGTTTCCTCAATTTTAAAAGGAAGGATAATAATAGAACCTACTTTCTTTGTTGTGAGGATGAAATGAAATAATATACTAGACACCACATAAGTGTTTATTCCTTCCCTTCCTCCAGAGACGAGGGCCTAGGGGTAAGGAATATTATAGTCACTGTTAGATAGTATTAGTTGGTTTTGCTGAGTTGCTTTTTTTTCTCTTAAAAAAATCTTTGTTGCAAAAGATGGTTCACTGGAGAGGGAAGATGGAAATAGTATATTCAGAATAAAGGTGATATAACAATAGTAAATACCAACTTGCAACATTTAAAGCACTATTTATATAGATTATTGTTGTTTGTTCTTCATTTTAGAAGAGGACTGGTGATATCAAGAGGTGATGTCTTGATATGCCAGTGAATTGGATTAAGTAAGCAGAGTTGCGAAGCCTCACTATTTCTCCCAGAGTCCGAAGAATGCCAGTGGAGAGACAAAAGTCAGAACAACTGAGAGGCAATGGATGATCTTGGCATCTTTGATGCCTAAGCAACCTCTAGGCATTCCACAGAACCTGCTTCTGCCACCTGCATTACAATTGGAGCAAATTGTGCTCATCCACTCATCTATCAGGGGAAGATAGGATAGACAGATAGATGGTTAGAAGGACAGACAGACAGATAGATGGATAGATGGACGTATGGATGGATGGATGGGTGGATGGATGGATGGATGGATGGATGGATGGATGGATGGATGGATGGATAGACAGTCAGAGAGACAGATGGATAGACAGATAGATGGATGGATAGATGGATGGATGGATGGATGGATGGATGGATGGATGGATGGATGGATGGATGGATAAATAGACAGATCAATAGATATGGAATATATTGAAATAGTTAACATATACATATGTGCATATATACACATGGGAAAGTATACAAATACTATGTATATCAACATACCTATATATTCACATATATTTGTTGACTATTTCAATATAATTGATTTCCTTAGTAATCCCTTGTATTTTGTGTCTTATATTTAAAAACATTATTCTGAGAAAGGGCCTCACCAGACTGTCAAAGGAATACAGGACACAGGTCCAAGATTAGGAACACCTGTTCCAATATGAACCACAGCAGATAGAAGAGTATCAGAGCCCTAGAACCCGCAGAATCCCCATCGGTTTACTGTACATTCAGAGGCAGCTGGATGGTGGAATAGTTAGAGGACTGGACATGGAGTCCAGAAGACAAGAATTTAAATCTGGTCTCAGACACTGTATGACCCCTAGGCAAGTCATTTAATCTCTGCTACAGTTTTAAAAAGGAGAATAATAACAGAATCTACCTCCCTGGGTTGTTTTGAAGATGACATGGATAGCACTGTATAATTGTTTATTCTCTATGCCTAATGGTTTATCTACTGTGAATTGTCCTCATCTATGCCAACTTCTCAGCCAATGAATGAAGGCACTGTGGTGTCACAAAAGCCATTCTTTCCTGTGGCAGCATCTTGAAGCTCTTTACACCATTCACTCAATAAATTATTGGCATCAAAAAAGGACAATAAAGGTGATCACTGGAAAAAAAGGAGAGAAACTGGGAGATGGGTGGTGGGTGGGTGGGTATGTGTGTATGTGTGGGTGCATGTCTATATAGAGAAAACTTTTCTAATTCTTGCTTTTGCAATTTGTGGTTTTGAATATTGGCAGTGGACCATGCCAACCCACTCAACCAGGGCAGCAGACAGTCCATAGGCATTTATCTTTCTTGTTAACACCTGGTAGTCTGATTTTTAATTGAGAACTTTTCTCAACCCACAAAAATACATAATAGCTTTCATAGATTCCACTATTCTCAAGGATCTCGGGAACACATCCCATTCAAATATATACAAACCCACATGCCACATAGACATCTCTATGTATATTCATATATATATATACACTCAGATATCTTACTTCACTTCCACTCCATTCAAGACCAAACTTGAGCCTAAGTAGAATAGGTGACGACCAACATCCTGCAGTTTTCAAGGCTTCTGGGAAATGTCTTATTCCCCAAACATATCTATACTGCTTATCTCATAATGATACAACGTCAGAGCCGAAATGAGACCCCTACATCACCTGGGGTGGTTCCCAATACACCAGAGAATTGATCAAGTATCTGGATAGCCAGGCTTAACTATTAACAAACTTTAGTAATGAAGTGTTTTTTTTATCTAATGCTCAGGCCAAAGCTCCATATTCCCTTTGACCCCAAGCCTGAGGAAGCCTGAGAACAATTTAAGGACCCCAAGTGATGTAAAACCATGACTACTGGACTTCTAAAAGTCTACGGCACAGGCAGGAAAAGAGAGGGGGAAGAAAAAAGATGATGGAGTGAGGTTTTATATCCCTAGGAGCCATTGTAAGAGAAGATGCTGCCACATCAGTGCAAATGCAATGGATGATGATAAAGCTGATATATAGTACCAATCCCCAACAACCCTCAAGCATGAAACTTGTTTGGTTTCAATGGGCTGAGACATCAGAAAATAGGGGGACCAAGCCTGCAGACACTGTCCAAGACATTGTAATGGTACTGAAACAAAGAGCAGACCAGTGGAAGCCTGCCACCTCCTATGCAATGACCACCATCAACAAGAATATTTGGGCTGCACTTAGCAGCCTCTTCCAACATACTGAGTTCACAAACAAGTACCAGAAAAATCTTTACATTGTGGACTAGTATCATCTTCCAGAGCCACCAGCTAGTGGGCCAGTGGACATATGCTGAGCCTGGAGTCAGGAAGACCAAGGTTTAAGTCTGGATTCAGATACTTACTATCCACATGACCCTAGGCAAGTCACTTGACCTCTGTCTGCCTCAGCTTCCTCATCTATAAAATGAGGATAATAGCAATACCTTCCTCCCTGCATTGTTAGAAGGACAAAATGAGATAATATTTGTGAAGGTCTTTGTAAACCTTAAAATACTATATAGATGCTAGCTATTATTATTAAGAAGTAAACTCATCCCAGAAAGAGAATCAAAGCACCTCAGTTTTGGTTGATAAAGTCGTTTGCTCCTGGCATAGGGGCAGGGGAAGCAGGGGACCAGAAGAAAAGGAAAAGTCAAGGTGACTATTATAATTAGGCAGAACATGGAATTGCCTAGGTGAGTCATTTGCCCCAAATATTTCCTCTCTGTCTAAAACAATAATTGATTTTATACTATTAGACACTCTTTCCTTTGTATCTTAAAGAATTTTCAGACCTTCAAGAGAATACTATTAAAATCCAAATATTCTTTAAAATGATAAGCATCGATCTGCTAACACTTTATGAGTCATATTTTTCACACCAATATTCGTGACACTGAGAGGCAGAAAAACCTGGTTTCAAATTCTTATCAACACTAGCTAGCTGTGTGATCCAGAACAAGTCACCTAACTGTGCTTTTGACTTTTCAATGGGTTTTTGGTTTCCTTCCATCTCTCAATCTATGATCCCATGATTTTCTTGTGATGCTGCAAGACCATGAATCACAGAAAACCAGTTTCTAAAGAACGGAGCAGGAGGACCAACCAAAAGGCAACGGAGAAACACAGTGAGTATAAGCAGACCACAGTGTACTACTAACTAGGGAGCTACTCAGGAGGAAAGGGATGGTAATGATGCCAAAAGAGAAACATATGACCACATGATATTCCAATAGACTATCAGCTTCTCCTAGAGAATATAAAATCCTTGAGGCATGGGATTATTTTGGTTTTGTCTTTTTTATCCTTGGGGTTTAGCAGAGTACCTGGTTTAAGAAATGTATGCTGATTAATTGACTGGGGGAGAAAAGATGACTGTCACATAGTAACATTGTGCTCTGTTGTCTGTGGGACAACATGAAGAGATATAGAATAAAGATTCTTAATACTTTTGATGACAGGCCCCTCTCACAGTATGGGAAAGATTATAGACCCCTTCTCAAAACCATGATTTAAAATTCATTAACAAAAGGCATAGGATTATAAAGAAAACTACTGATATTCAAATATTGTTATAAGACTATTTAAAAATAAAGTTTACAGTGTACTAATTAAGAAACCCAGATAAATGAAGATCCATATCATGTCCCATGGATTTTGAGTAGCTGATTTTCACGAGGATATGGACCAGAGTTACACAGCAGAGGTAAGTATGGGTGACTTTAATCATCATCAATGGAGCAAATTCACCCATTAAAGAAATCACAGACATCAATATTCTAAAAAGTACAAAAAATTGATCTTCCTGGTCACTGAGGATAAAGCAAAAGGTCATGATGCTTAGCAACCCATAAGTCTGATTCCCTATATTCCTTGCTCTTACTCAAGAACCTCAGTTGGTCTTTCTTCCCTCTATTAGAATAACATACTAACCCCCCACTCCTTTAACAAAAAATACAATAGATTTAGAGCTAGAAGGAATCTCAAAGGTCATCTAGTCTACCTCCCTCATTTTATAGATGAGGAAACTGAGGTAAAGAGATTAAGTAACTTGCTTATGTTCATTTAGGTAATAAGTAGCAAAGCTGGATTTGAACGTGGGTCCTCTGAATCTAAATCTGGACTTTTTAATTATTTTATTATAGTAGTATTATACCATACTACTTCTAAAACATTTCTTTGTTCTACTGCTATTGAATTAGTGCTATAGAATTCAAAGACTTGTCAATTCTTCTTGGAATACCTTAAGAGTTTATGGAATTGCAAATCACCCTTACATTTTTGAGGGCATAACCTTCTGCCATAGTGGCTTGCCAGACTGGGTAATTTTTTCTACTTACTGGAGGATAATAATAAATGGAATTCCCTACCCAAATCTCCAGAGCCTGAAATCTTTGTTCTGAAGGTCTCATTCCTCTTCTACTTCCTCAGTCATCCTATACCCATTAAAACTGGCTGTTACACACTGACTTACACATCCAGGAGGTACTTCATAACTTCATTTCTTTGTTCTTTCCCTGGCCCCATTTTCTTAAAAAACAAAACAAACACAAACACAAGTTCTGGGTTCTTAGAGGAAAATATACTTCTTCCTTGCAACCTTCCTACATTCAGCATTGATATTTTCCAAGGACTTTGTGAGCAAATGTAAAACTTATGAAACTCAGAAAAGCTCTGCTGTCAGATACCTTGCTAGATCAAAGATTTGGCCAGATCAGACATGCCATTTTCAGAGCAAAGCCTTGAAAACAACAAAAAAAAAATCAAGTCCCAAACTATATTGCTTTCCTAAATTGTAAACCTAATTCAAAAATGAATTTTATTTTACTGATAGCATATAAACTCTTTGGAAGAGGAAATATTTTTTTTCTTCTATATTGCCAGAGTTTAGCACATAGTAAGTACTTAATAAATACTACTCATTGGTTGATCAATGAACTCAACCAATATTTTTCTAAGAAACCAATTACACAGTAATGAGGTTTCATGTTTCCAACGCCACCTGAAAGTCTGTGATTCTACTATTCTAGGAATAAGTTTTGACTAAAATGGAAAACAATGAAAAGAAATGTGAATATTTCTAAAAGGCTTTATAGACTTTTCTAAACACTGAAATATATATCATCTTCTTGAACCAGAAAAAAAAGAAATTAGGAACTTAATCATCCAAAAAATTTTAAATATTCAAAGAAGAACCAAAAGGAGGATGTGAATATGAAAATGTGAATCTGTTACATATTTTTTAAAAGTGTATATTAAACTTAACAAGGTTGTAACAGAATTGCAAGTGTGTGTCCTCTTCTGAACTTCTATTTATTTTATGCTGTGAATTTTTAAATGTTTTATTGATTAATGTTTTATTAATTTTCTGAATCCTAACCAATATTTCTTTCAGTTTGTACACCTGGAACTCAGACTTATATAGAGCATCATTCTTTATTAGAGCACAGAAAGTCATAACAGGTATTTTCTTATTCACAACACATCAGCTATATAACAGACTACTACTATCCCTCTTCTCATATGTTTTCCCCACCACCTTCACCTCTGCCAGCCTTCAGGGAGGTCTTATTCTTCCTCAGAGCAAACTCAGAACAGCAGAAAGCTTTGCTCATGAAAAGGGGGAATACCCAATCACACCAAACTCCAAGGAAGCCACAGGGGAAATGACTCAGAATAACTTGAAGCATCTTCTAAACAACATATTTCAACAGACCAAGAGCCTCCACACAAAGAGGACAGTAAGCCAAGATTTCCACCTCTTCTTTGCTACCACCCTACCCTCCAACTATTTCTTTGAGCACATATCACTGTAGAATCTGAGAAGAAACTTCTCAGGTTAGTCTCCTGTGAGAAGAATTGTTTAGACATGGAGCAAATGTATTCACAGACTACACTGAGCCAAATGTTTTCTCTTTTTCTGTTCTGTGACATTAGTATCACCTTGTTTTAAACTTAAGAAGGACTCAGTTTCAAACTCTGCAAAATTGTCAGACTATTCTTAGTATTCTTAGTGTTATTCCCATTTTATAGATGAGGGAAAATAGGTTCTACCTTACCAGTCTGCTTTGAGGATCAGATGTCCAAAAATAAATAAATGAGTGCACATATGGTGCTTTGTATCCAATCATTTTTGTTTTTATTTTATTTGAAGACAGGGTCTCTCTATCTTGCCCAGCTGGAAGCACAGCTGCCGCCAATCCCTCTGCTGGTCAGCATAGAGCTCTGACCTGCTGTTTCTGACCTTCTTCCTCGTCTACCCTCCCTTTCCAAAGGGATAGTGTTATAACTTATCTTTCTTACTCATGTTCAGACAACTCAAGTTGATCAGAAGTAAGCTGAATGTACCTGATTCTAAGGTCACTCTCACTCCACTATGCCATGATGCCTTTTCTATATATGTGTATGTATGGATAGAGATAGATAAATAGTTATCTATATGTTTGTATAGATATCTGTGTGTGTTTATGTATGTATGGCCCAGCATACATCTATCTATAATACTTGTAAAGTGCTCAGCACAGTGCCTGGCACATAATAGTAGGTATTATATAAATGTATATTCCCTAGTTTATCTGCCAGACCTATGGAAAATGGAAGCATTTATGACCAAAGAAGAGAGAGCAAGATGGATAATTTTGACTATATTCAGTTTAAAAGATTTTGCACTAACAAAAACAATGCAACCAATATTGGAAAGAAAGTAGGAAAATTCTTCCAGCATGTGTCTCAGATAAAGGTTTCATTTCTCAAATACATAGTGAAGTGCATCAAATGTATAAGTATATAAGTAATCCCATAATTGATAGTCCAAAGGATATGAACAGGCAGTTTTTAAGAAGAAATCAAAGCTATTTTTAGTCATATGAAAAAATTCCCTAAATCATTAAAAAAAAAAACCCTTACCTTCCATCTTGGAATCAATTGTAAGGACTAGGCAATGGGGGTTAAGTGACTTGCCCAGGGTCACACAGCTGGGAAGTGTCTGAGGTCAGATTTGAACCTAGGACTTCCCATCTCTCAATCCACTAAGATACTCAGTTGCCCCCCTAAATCACTTTTGATTAGAGAAAAGCAAATTAAAACAACTCGGAGGTACCACCTCACTCCTATCAAATTGGCTAATATGATAGAAAAGGAAAATGATAAATATTGAAGGAGGTATAGGGAAATTGGGACATTAATGCACTCTTGGTAGAAGTGTGAACTGATCCAACCATTTTGGAGAGCAATTTTGAACTATGCCCAAAGAGATATGAAACTGTACACGTCCTTTGATCCTGCAATAATACTATAAAGTTGATACCTCAAAAATACCACAAAAAAAGTGGGAGGAAGGCCCTATTTGTACAAAAAATATTCATAAGCTACTTTTTTGTAGTAGCAAGGACTTGAAAAATGAGGGGATGTTCATCAGTTGGGGAATAGCTGAACAAGTATTATATGTGAATGCAATACAATCCTATTGTGCTATAAGAAATAACAAGCAGGATGATTTCAGAAAAACCTGGACTTACATGAACTGATACAAAGGGAAGTGAGCAGAACCAGGAGAACATAGTATATAGTAACAGCAATGTTGTACAATGATCAACTATGAATGACTTAACTATTCTCAGCAATATGATGATCCAAGAAAATCCAAAAGGCTTGCGATGAACAATGCTATCCACCTCCAGAGAAAGAATCGATGGAGTCTGAATGCAGAAATTGGAGCACACCATTTTTCACTTCATTTTCTTTGTGAGTTTTTTATGTCTTCTTCCACAACATGATAACTATACAAATATTTGCATGATCATACTTGTATAATCTATATCAAATTGCTTCTGATCTCTGAGAGGGAGAAGGGCAGGGAGGGAGGAAAAGAATTTAGAACTCAAAATTATAGAAAAATAATGTTTAAATTGTTTTTACATGTAGATGGTAAAATAAAATACTATTAAAAATGTTTATTCCTTCCTTTCCCTAATCTATATATAGTTATCAATATATGTGATATTGATATCTATAGAGAGAGCTATCTGTAGGTCTATAGAGATAAATCTCTACAGAGAAATAAATATCTATGTAAACATCCATCTCTTTTTCAAAATGTTTGAGTGTGTAAATTTATCTCTTACACAAATAATATATATATGTGTGTGTGTGTGTGTGTGTATACATATCAGGAAAGGAAGGAGATAAGCATTTATATAATACTTATGTACTAAACAATATGCTAAGCTCTTTACAAATATTATCCGTTGATCTTCACAGCAGCTGCAGAATATAGGTGCTGTTATTCCCCATTTATAGTTGAAGAAACTGAAGCAAACAGAGTTGAAGTGACTTGTTCAGGGCTAAACAACTAATAAGTATTTGAGGATTGATTTGAACTCAGTGCACTGTTTATCCACTACACCAGAGCTACCTTTAATAGATATCCAAATGTGTTGTCTTTATAGACATCTGTATGTTTATATATATGGATATATACAAGTGTCTTTAACTTTTGGAACTTTGTATATTGAGGGAGGTTGTGGGGAGAGAGACAGACAGACAGAGGGACAGAGACAGAGAAAGAGAGGCAAAGAGAGACACAGAGAGAGAACCTCCTGGGAAGGTACTCAAAGGCCAACTAATTCAACTCTTGTTTAAAGTGGAGGAAACTGAGATCCAAGGATGTTAAATGGTCTTCCCATGGACATTTCTGGAGTAACCATCAGAAGTTGTATTTGAACCCAAGTTCTCTGATTCTAGAACCAGAGCCCTTTCCACTGTGCTCATAAAAAGTGCTCTTTCTGACCAATAAGAGCCTTTCTAAACTGAGACGTAAGGAATTCCACAAAGGAAACCTTACCCATTAGCCTGTGCTGGCAGCTCCATCTGTACCTTCTCTGGTGGCCTTTCAATTTCATAGTAATCCCATGTCCTATTGAAGAGTAAGTTCTGGAAAACAACTGTCAAGTTCAGAGCCAAAGAGCTGAGTTAACTGTGATTAGAAATGCATTTGGAGTGTTCCTATAATGTACACACGTGACAAAATAATAAAATAAATAAGATTGTTCGGCTAACCTATTCTGCAGTAGCTTCATGTATGTGCATGTGTATGTGCAAGCATGCTTGAGTGTACATGTGTGTATTTTGGAAATTGGAATTTATCTCTAGGGACTGAAATCAGATTGTTTTCAGAGAATTCCGAGTTAGCACAGAGACCATGGCCTGTTAGCATCAGGAACTTGATGTAAAAGCCTCTGATTGGGTCTTCTTTTAGTAAGAAGAGAAGAGGAATTATTGGGCAAATTATAGTGTCTGACAAAAAAAAATTCCTTTCATTTTGGTCAGAGGGCTGTTTAAAAACCGCATCTCCACTCCAATTCACTAAATGCTTGTTGAATAGATTCAGCTGTTATTAATACCAGTGTAACTCTCTCTGCATCTCTCTTCTCTCTCCCTCCCCCCTTCTGTTTCTCTTTATCTCTCCTGTCTTTCTCACTCTCCTCCCCTCCCCTCTCCCCATCTCTCCTTCCCTCCTCTTCTCCCCCCTCTTTCTCTCTCTTTCTATACGTCCCTCACCTCTGTAACTCAGTCTCTGTCTTTCTCCCTCTCTTTCAAAAGAAAAAGCGCAATTAGAAAGGGGAAAAAAATCAAATTCCTCGGAGGTGCAGGTTGGTGTGAAGGTTTAATGGCCTTGCAAACCTCCATAAACTCTAGAAGGGCAAAAAGGATTGGGGAAAAAATCTTTAATTGCTATTTCTAGAAATAACCTTCTCCAGCCCATAATGAGCTTATGCTGGAGCATAATTCTTTTTGCAGAGAAGCAAAAACTAGTCTGCTCAAAAAGAGGTGGGGGGGGGGGTAAAGAATAACATTTTTTTCTTGGGTGTAGCTCCCAAAAGTCAGTCTGAAGCCTGGTGGTAAAAATGTGTGCAAGTGGTAGGTAATGTAAGGGAATTGGGGCCATAATTTTCCATGGCTGTGGACAGTGTCCTATTGGTAGACAGAAGAGAACCAAAAGGAAAGGAGGAGCTCCCTGCCAAAACAGTAGGGTTCTGTTGGATAACAATTGCTTTCATAATCATGTGCTGCAGAAGAATGAGCAGCAAACGCCTTAGAAGACCCAAGTTCTAGTCCTAGCTCTGCCACTAAGAAAGCAAACTTCAACAACTTTACTTCTCTGAAGTCTTCATTCCCTCATCTGCAAGGTGAAGGATCTTGGGTCAGGACCCAGGAGACCATGTCCTTTCTGGAACTGAAGGAACATTAGTGACAAAACTCTTCCCAGGAAACATAAGCAAATTTCAGGGATTTTTGTTTATTCTTAAACACTGACCTTCTGTCTTGAAATTGATATTATCGATTCTAAGACAGAAGAGCAGCCAAGGGCTAGGAATTTGGGGTTAAATGGCTCATCCAGGGTCATACAGCTAGGAAGTGTCTTAGGCCAGATTTGAAGCTAGGTCTTCCCTACTCCAGATCTGGTGCTGTATCCACTGAGTTACCTACTTCAGGGTTTTTTAAAGCACATAGTAGGGGTGTAAGCAAGTGCCTGTTGATTGATTGAGATGGATTCATTCTCTGGAGTCCATTCTATCCAGTTCTCCCTATCAAATGACTACCATGTTCATTTGGCCACCAGCATTTAGAAGGTGTTTATCTCTTCCATGATAGTTTCTGAGAGTTTGGACTGTCTGGAATGTAGCTAAAGGGTATCAAAATACACCTTCGACTTCAGTTGTTGGCTTGGTCCACCACCTTCTTGTTGATGAAGGCAACTAATAAAGCTTTTCAAAGGAACATGATTCCATGACAGCTCAGAATAAAGTCTACAGCAGTAGTTCCCAGCCCAAACTATTCTGCAGACCAGAAAGACATATAAATTATTGACCGCAGACTCCTCCACCTTCTACTACCTCAACACTGTGCACTTGTTTACCCAGAGGGTGGAGACAAGGATTCTAGGAGAGGATGGAGCCTGGCCACAACGAGAAGGCAGATGAGAAAATAAAAAGGGTTTTTTTTTAAGGTTTTAAAGTTTAAAGTTTTTGTTTAAGTTTTAAAGTTTACAGCTATTAAGAAGTAATGATTCTTAGCTAGCTAGTTAGAGGCTAGGACACATAGAATGAGTCAGAAAAGCTGGCATGACCGAGTTCAAATCTGGCCTCAGACACTTCTTAGCTAGCTGTGTGACCCTAGACAAGTTGCCTCGCTTTTAGTGCTCTTCTGCTTTTGAACTGACTTAGTATCGGTTTTAAGATAGAAGGTAAAGGTTTTTAAAAACCCAAGAGGAGAGGAGAGTACACTACTTTTGTAACCTTGGGGAAATCATTCAATCCTCTCTACACCTCACTTTCCTCATCTGTAAAATGAAAGGATCAGATTAGCCCGTTGCTGAGGTTCCTTCCAGCTATGACTTCTGATTTCATGATGTTCCAGAGGAGCTAGAATAATAATGATCCTACTCAGCTGGTACTCAATAAATATATGACTAATAGACTGACTGGTGGGGATGCCTTTCTGGCCCCTGGAAAACAGGGACTTCTCTCTTCCAAAATTCTGTCACCTTGAACAGCTGCCTATAGCAGAATCTCTTTTTGCAAAGAAAAATGTTTTTTGGTGGGTTTTTTGTTATTGTTTTTTTGCAAGTTTTTTTGTTTCTTTATCTACTAAACAGCAGTTATTAATATACGCCCTTCTCACTATAGTTGTCATGAGATTTTGATGAGATAATGGATATGAAATTGCTTCGAAAAACTTAGCATAATGTACAAACAAACATAAGGGATGATGGCAATGCCACCAAACGACTATCAGCTTTTTGCTTTCTCAGCAAAAAAAACACAAATTAAGGAACCATTTTTGATTCCCAGTAATGAAATTAGTGGGCATGAGGTCTAGCTGTTCATCTTAAAGTCACCCTATGGCACAGACACAAACTCCTTCTACATTCCCTTCCTTCCTTCGCCACTAATACTGGCTTGGGTATTTTTGCTGCCCTCAACAAATTGGATTGGACCCTGTCGTCCAACTTGGGAATAATATCCAGTTGCTTGTTATTTCGATGCTTTGGGCAGCTTCTTCTCCTGCCGCGGATTTAGGGATTATTCTATGGGCCTCCTCACCTCCCCTGTATCCCAGCAGTCCCCTCTTGGTTCATTTTTGGACCACCAGAGTCAAAGCAGCAGCGCTCAGATCCGACAAAGAAGCATATGCCTGAGAAGAGCATCCGAATTTGATTTTTGAGATTCCCCAGCCCTGATTATACTTTGAAAGCCAGCATCCTCCCAGGCAGGGCTGCAGATGTGGTTTATTTCAATCAGTGGGAGTCAAGTCACAAACCCCAGAAGGCAGGATGTGGGTGAGGAGCCCGGCAACCTCCAGCTGATGCTCAGTAATCTCAGGGTGTGAGCCCTCATGGGCAGAAATGTCACAGAGCTCATGCAAAGCCTTCGAACCGCGGATGGAGAAAGCTGCCTTCAACTGAGAGCAGGGTGTATTTTGGTGGGGATGGGGATGGAGAAGCAGAATTTAATCATTTTTTATGAAGGTCAAATACCATCCTACAGAGAGAATGAAGCTTCTCTTCTCCATTTTTAGTGGTTCTATGTCAAGCCTAGAGAGGAAGAATGGCAGTGTGGCCCCTGGAAGAGCTGTCTTCTACGCACTGATTTGGCTGCCGGAAAGACCTCACCTTCTTCCCACTCACTACTTGGCTCCAGCTGAGGACACTTTCAGTCTATTCATTCCTCCCACTTAATAACACTACACTGGCTCAACTGATAGCATTCCTACCCCCCAGCGATGCTTTTACTATCCATTTACTGCTCACATAGAACCATGTATAACCACGCCAATTAACTATAGGTGCTGGATAAATGGATGGGAAATCGTGGGCAATGGGATTTTCTAATTAATTGAGGATAATTCATAAATACCTTTCTGTTTAATTTCTAAGGAAAAACCATTTTTAAAAACACCGAAGGGTCTGATCTTGCCTCAGTCACAATAGTGTAAGGAATGTAACTGCAAGTCACAAAATTCACTGAATGTGAGAATCAAAAGGGACCTCATACTCTCTAATCCCTTCCAGTATCCACCCTTTCTCTTGATTTACTACTTTTTGCTATAAGTGGAACAAGAAAATATTTCTGATTCATTGAGATTCCTGGATAATTGGGTGGCACCATGGATAAAGTACAAGTTTGGAGACAGGAAGATTCATCTTCCTGATATCCAATCCAGCCTCGGCCACAGACTAGCTGTGTGACCCAGGGCAAGTCATTTAGCTCTGTTTGCCTCAATTTCCTCAACTGTAAAATAAGTTGGAAAAGGAAATGGCAAGCCAATTCAGGACTGTTGCCAAGAAAACTCCAAATGGGGTCATAAAGAGTCAGACACATTCCAGAAGTAGTATTTAAGTCAGGGGTGGAAATACTTTCAAAAGGTAGAGATGTCCACAGGAAATATTCCATACTTTGAGCAATCCCAAGATATTAGCTTCACTCCCTCCACAAAAATCTATATTTGGTCATATCAACATTGTCTCTGTGAAAATACATGATGCCAAATCACAAAACCTTACTATCTCCAAAGAACTGAAATTATGAATAAACTATTGGTTAATGGAGAACTCTATGATGGGAATAAACACAAGACAGCATCATACAAATGACTTGTATCCAAGAAACCGAATAAACAATAGCACCAAGGAAATGTCAGGCTAAAAAAGGAGGTGCACCCAGCATGATGCAAGATAAGGAGATTGCAGATGCAAAGTCCAAGTATGGCCTCAGCCCCATGGAAGGTATTCCATAGAAGCACACCTCCAATATGGCAGGTATTATCCTCTAGGGAAAATATATAAAAGAACTAGATAATTCTCCAGTGAAAGTACCATTGGAGTCAGATGGATGCGGATCAAAGCATGCTACCTTTCACATCAGTGTATTTATAATTTTATTTGGGGGGTTTGGTTTTGTATGAGTGTGCTCTTCCAACAGTGACCAATATGGAAGTATGTTTTACATGATAATGAAAAGGTAATTTAATCTAATTTTAAAAAGAGAAATAAATAGACAATTCACAAGAATCAGAAAAGTCTGGTAAGGAGGTGATGGCACCACTGGAGAGAGTACCGCATCAGTAAGATTATGTACCAATTTCAAGTTTTTATAGCACCCAGCAAGCATGTCATGTAATTTATTAAATTAATAAACAAAAGATAGAATGAGATAGGATGTGGCAACACAGGTACAATCTGTCAATTTGCTGACCATTGATAAATACTATTGAATATGTGCATATAAACTTATGTATTTATATCGCATGTGTTATATTGCAAACACATGCCTCCACAGCCCTGCAAGATTTCCATGTTCTATGGCAAATACTTATTATCTGACTAGATCAGAAGGGCATATTAAATTATGTATTTGTCTTTTTTCATGGGCTAGCTTAGATTACAGCTTTCCTCAGAACTAAAAGTCATTTGGTCAGACTTCAGTATTTATTAGATGAGAAGCATCACTCCTCCTCTCATCCTTTCTTGTTGAGCTCTTGCAAAAATCTACCCAGGAATGGGAGAATAATTTAATGATATGGGATTTTCTCCATCCCCCCATTCCCTTCCCCCAACACTATGGTTTAATTTATAGATTTGGGATTGCTGTAAATTATAATGTAATTATACTGCTTCACTGGAAGCTTCCCATTGGAGAAATTAAAAAGCAATTCAGGTAAATGATCTTTAGCTACCGTGGTGCTTCCCCACAGAACTCATTAAGTCTGGGGATTAAACTGCATACCAAAGACCATGCAGGCCAAACTGAACGTAAAAAACCTCTCCTTGGAACTACACAGGAGTGAGGTGAGAATATAATAGTGTCATTGCTGGGATGCCTGGTACCTCTCTTCACCTTGTATTTTATGACACATATAACATGGGAGTTAAGGTGGCAACTCGCTTTTCATTACAACCCACTGTTTGCACCTGCCCATAACTTTCCCCCCCAAATGTCCTGTCTTACTTTCAGCACAAAGGTCATTTTGTGTAGGGATGGGTTGGGGGATGGAGTGTGTGCTGGAGGTAGATTTTTAAAAGCAGCATGGGAGGAAAAGGCAAAAGATGGCTTTGGAATTTAATTTAAAAATCTGGAGGAAAATTAGCCAATTTTTCCAAAACTTCTCCAAGTTTCTACTTGAGATTTTTTTCCTCCTTTTATCAAGCAATATACACCTATTCCAGTTAATCATTCACTGGCCCCCAGAAATGGCAACCCTAAGCAAAACAACATTACGGGGAGTCAGTTCCTCAGGAACACGTTCAAAAATGGTTGTTTGGTGGAATGATGTTAACACTGAAGGTCCACTACATTACAGAAGAGTTTGATTCTAACATTTTAGCACTGTTTATCTAAAGTTGATGTAGGGGCAATGTTGTGCAAAAAATGCTCTTAACTAACTTATTTGAAGACCATCATCAATTGTTGGCAATCTATTCGAACAACATTTGGACATCAGTTAAGGTAAGGAGAAGACGACCCCTCATAGCCCAAAAGAAAGAGCTTTTGATTTCAAGCTGGGAGATTTCAGCTTTGCCACTTACTACTTTTTTGTGACCTTTGGCCAATCCGCCAGCCTCGGTTTCCTTGTCTATAAAATAAGGTGGCTGAACTTGACTTCTAATGTCATCTCTAGTGCTGGTGTAAGGGTCTTGATTTTTTAAAAATGTATTATAAAATTGGGAGGTTTAAAAATCTAATGCCTCACACCAGTTGTTTAGCACATTGTGCACCCAGGACGATGGGTTATATTCTTGAAGCTTTAGAAGAACATGTGGTTTCCAGTCTTAGCCAGTCATGGTAAAGCAGCCCAGACCGTTTCCCAATATGCCTCGCAAGATTTGATTTTATCCAAATGCCTCCAGACATCTGAACAGCCAGTTCATGGTCATTCAGATAGGACTATTCCTACGGTCCAGAGCTGTAATTCATCATCTGCACAGCCTTACTGAGAGCCTACTATGCATAGGGCATGGTGCCATAAAACAACATTAGAACGGGTCGCAGTCAGACCTGAAGGTTGACTTTCCCCTTAATCCTTCTTTACAGCTACACATCAATGCATGCAAGAGAGCACAGAGCCAATGAGGAAGCAGCCCGCTTTTCAAAAGCCATTTCTAGCCCACAGAATGTAAGTTTGGAGGGCACACAAAATGCAATCCAATTTAACTGGGGATTCAGTCTACAGAGGCAGAAGGGAATAGTAATGTGATTGGATGAATTAAAATGGATAGAGATACAGTCAAGAGAAGTCAGGGGACCAAAAAATCATCTACTTTTTCCTAAGGGGCAAAAATGGGTGAGGTAGTTGGGTAGGGGAACAGTGCCCCAGAGCTCCACTTTCCTTAGAGATATACATCCTGAACACAACATAAATAATAATCAGACCCCGTCTTACCTATCCAACCTTCCTTCTTACCACACTTCCAGCCAAACGGGTGCCCTCAGAGTTCTACAAATGCACCAGGCTCATTCTCAGTTCCAAAATGTTGCTCCCATCCTTTGTAACACCCTCCCCTCCATTTTCTATTCCTACCCACATCCCACCTCCTCTATAAAGCTTTCCCCCAATATTTCAGCCCCTGGCTCCTGCTTTCAGGGAGAGATATCTGTTCCGCCTCTATCCCTTTTACCCCCAACTAATTCCTCCATTACAGTGGACTCTTCCCTTCCTTAAGCTGCTACATTTATTAACCCGACCAAGTAATTTATTGTTCTTTACCAAGTCCTTTATTTCAATCTAACTTCATTTGGCCGTTTTATTAGTATGTCTTTATTACTAAATGGTATTCTTTGTGTAAGCTCCTCGAGGAAAAGAGTAATATCCTCCTTTGTTTTGCCTCCACCACCTACCTCTACTATGGCGAAGTCACACTGGCCAACGGAGGAACTGATTCACCTTGCCTTAGGGTCACCACCCAAGCCTCATTTGCTTGCACACAAGCACTCCAAACGAGTTCACTTTGGGAGGCATTTCACTCCATGTTCCCAATTCTCTCTTCCCACTACGAGTTCCATTTTCTTTCCAGGGCCCCCATCTCTCTCTGCCCCTTGGCCTCCACCTGGCAGGATCCTGGCAAAATCCTGGCTGAGTCACCGGATCTGCTCAGCAGGGCCCATACAGACAATTTCCTAATTCTTCCATCCTGCTGGACAGAACATAGATTTCCAGGTGATTTCCATCACACGCCTATTAAGCCATAAAAGAAGGGGCAAGAAAAGAACGCCAATTCCGCCATGCAAGCTGCTAGAGTCATACCCCTGTTGTTTATAAACCTGTCAGCAGGGTTTGGCTGGCCTACACCAGAGAGAGGCCAAACCCCTTTCAAAAAAGCTGAAATTTCCTTCTCCTTCTCTCATAAATTTCAGTTTTATCTGTGAGTTTCTTTCACCATGGAGGTTCACTCTTTGGGTAACTTTGCTGAAGCATGGACTCATGGCCTAATTTGGCCATTTCTCCCCCCAACCCCCCACTCTGCATGCAGTCAAAATCAGAAAATCTACTGCATAACACGATCTTTTTTCTTCCTATTAAAACACAACCCATTAAGTCCAAGAGCCAATTAAACCCATATTGGAGCATCTTGCCCCCCCCATTCTGTCCCCGATATAAAAGACCCCTCCCTCTCCCCTGATCACAGCCAGCCAGCAGCTTCAGGTTGGCTTACTCCAAGAGATAACGGGTCAGGAAGGAACATGTCATTTCAGCCTAGGCTTTTTGGCCCGAGTACTCACTTTTCAAATTTCCTTAAGGAGAGATCATTTGGTTTTGGCCAAGCATCTGAAATCACTCACAGGCCACACGCAAGTTACCGAGTAAGCAAATGACATCCTCTTTGAAACTCCTGACGGTCACAAACAGCTTTAGCATAAGATATACTTAAGGTACCTAAGCAAATTGTTTCCTCAGGCATTCTGGGTTGTAAGCTGAGGGGCCATCCTGGAAGGAAACCACCTCACCATCTTGCCTGAAGCCAGAAGTTTTCTCTATTTTTTCCTTCCTTCCTTCCTTCCTTCCTTCCTTCCTTCCTTCCTTCCTTCCTTCCTTCCTTCCTTCCTTCCTTTCTCTTTCTTTCTTTCTTTCTTTCTTTCTTTCTTTCTTTCTTTCTTTCTTTCTTTCTTTCTTTCTTTCTTCCTTTCTTTCTTTCTTTCTTTCTTCCTGCAGTACTAAAACTTTTTTAAAGCCAGTTTTATTTTACTTATTGAATTGGGGGGGGCAGCAATAGATAAAAGTGGAAGCCCAAGGAAAAGGCTTTGCCCCCTTTAGTTCCTAAACCCCTAAATGGGGCTGCTTGCCATTTACTAGGTTGTTTCTGGCCATACTCAAGCTAAACTAGAGAGTGGCTTGATCAGGAACTATTTAGTTCCAGCCAGAACAGAAAAGAAGAGCAGAAAATATTTTCTCTCTTTATACAAGGTATCATCCTGGTTTCCTGACCCCCTCCAGCCAGCCTACCTTGGCACTTTCTGTGAAGGAGAGGAGGCCAGAGCCACCAACAGCAGGAGATTAAAGCCGTGAGGCCACCCTGAGGAGATCCTCAGGGCAGCTCCAAACCTTCTCATGCCACAAACCCTTCTCCTTGCCTTATGCATCATGGTGCTGACGTTATCGCCTGGAAAGGGGGGTTGTTAAGGGGGGAACTAATGCTCACCAGCTGGCTCAGTAGTTTAACCCTCTCCAGCTTTCAGGGATCTCTGGTCTCGAACTACAGCAGAAAAGAACTACAGAAAATGCTGTTCCTCAGCATGAGCGGCAGTTTCAGAGAACCAAGGAAGACAAACGATTTTAGACTGGCAAATATAAAGGACTCAGAGATCAGACAGGAAAAACAGTAGGATCCGGACAAGAAAAAAGTAGGAGAGAGTTGGGGAAAGAGAAAGCAAAAATTCTCAAACTCAGCCTATGTCCAAGTTGTCTCCCCACGTTAGACTGTAAACATCCATCAGTCAGTCAAAAGCATTTATTAAGTCCCGAAAATAAAGAAAATAGGTAGTGCAGTAGATAGAGTGTCAGCCTGGAGTCAGGAACACTCATCTTCCTGAGTTCAAATCCAATCTGACACTTATTAGCTGTATGACCTTGGGCAAGTTCCTCAAACCCTGTTTGCCTCAGTTTCCTCATTTGTAAGGAGTTGGAGAAAGAAATGGCAACCCTCTCCAGTATCTCTACCAAAAAAAAAAAAGAATAAGAAAGAAAGAAACCAAATTATGTCATGAAGAGTCAGACAACTGAAAAACAACTGAATAACAATATATGCCAGGCTCCATGGTAAGCTCTGGGAATATAACAGAAAAAAAAAATTCCTGAATTCAAAGATTTCACATTTTATGGAAGAAACAATACATAAATATTTAAATAAATATGTATAATACAATATAATTAATATATACATGTGAATATTGAGCTGCTAGATGACAGAGTGAATAGGGAATTGGCCTTAGAATCAGGAAAACTTGACTTAAAAATCCAGCCTCAGATACTTACTAGCTATGTGACCTTGGACCAATCACTTACCCCTGTTTCCCTCAGTTTCTTCAACTATAAAATGAGCTGGAGAAGGCAATGGCAAATCACTACAGTATCTCTACCAAGAAAATGCCAAAAGGTCACAAAGAGTCAGACATGACTAAAAAACAACTCAACAACAACATCCATGTAAATATATACTATCTACCTTCTTTGATGTACTTTCCTAATTAAATGAATACATAGTAAATGAAGATAATCTCCAAGGGAAAGGCATGGGGAATGAGAAGGGAGGAGGGAAAGCAACCAGGAAATGCCTTCTTTAGAAGATAGCATTTGAGCTGAACCTTGAAGAAAAAGTCAGAGAAAAGTAGAAGTGAGGCAACAGCAGAGCATTTCAGAAAGAGGGGAAATAGCCAACAGAAAGACAAAGAGGGTGATGAAGCACCCCAATGTGAGGACCTGCCTAGAAGTCCCAGGATCTGGATCCCAGGAAGAGGGCAGTAAGGGAGCAGAAGGCTGGGAAGGTAGGAAGGGGCCAGGCTGTGCTTTTTTGTCCTTATATCCCCAGAGCTTCACACACCACCTGGTATGTAGTAGATGCTTAATAAATATCGTTGATTGTTATTCTTTCAACCAGTAGGATTTCTTTCAGGCTATCAGCATCTTTTAGTCATGGGAGCCTGCCTTGTTGATGCTTCTGTTCTGGGGACTCCAAAGTCTGATCCTAACATTTTGTCTCCCTGTGTTCCGTTCTCCAAGGAGCTTCTTCTTAACAAATTCACACTTCATAAGATGTTAGATACTCCTCCCCAGGACACAGACCCAAGGGAATGGATCTCTCTAAGTCTCAGGGGACATTTTTTTAATGACTTTTTCCACCAAAATGTTTCACCAAAACCTACCCCATCACAAAAGAATTTTTCCCCCTATGGCTAAAAATTCTCTCTCTCTCTCTCTCTCTCTCTCTCTCTCTCTCTCTCTCTCTCTCTCTCTCTCTCTCTCTCTCTCTCTCTCTCTCTCTCCACACACACACACACACACACACACACACACACACACACACACATCCCTTTTTAAATGGAAGAATCAAGTCATATTTTTTTCTTTCTTACAGTGAATAGGCACAAATAAAAGGTTATTTACTAAATATATGTGAATAAATATGCAATCTTTTACCCCTGACACATCTCCATCTTTTTCCCCTCAGCAAAAAAAAAAAAGAAAAGAAAGAACACAGAAATGAATCACAGTTATTCTATATCCCATCCATTGGAATTCTATGTTGATTGGCATTTCTGCCCAACTAAGGAACACTAATAATGATACTGAATTTACTAAGAAGTTACAAAGTCATTTCAATATCTAAAATCTATTAGTAATAAAAAACTTTCATAATAATACAAAATATCTGTCAAAAAGTTTATTTGATGGGGTCAGGTAGGTGACTCATGGTTTGAGAGCCAGACTAAGAGATAGGAGATCCTGAGTTCAAATGTGACTTCAGACACTTCCTAGTTATGTGATTCTGGACAGGCCATTTGACCCCAGTTGCTTAGCCCTTACTGCTCTTCTGCCTTGGAACCAATACACAATATTGATTCTAAGATGGAAGGTAAGGGTTAATTTTTTTTTTCACTTGATCAAGTTCATGACCTTTATTCACAGGATTCTTAGCCCTTGATTTCAAAGCTATTTACTCTTATTTTATATTCTAACAAGTTTTTTAATCTGGTCTTTCATATGTAACCATATTAGAAATCACAGATTAGGAAGAGGGAAACTATTACAGACAAGCACAATAATGATGGCGAGAAGTAAAATCACAGCTTGAAAGCAATGGAAAAGACAGAATAATTACAAATAGTAGAAGAACATAATGGTGTGGGGCCATTCAGTGTTAGGGCAAACAGTTCTGCAGAAACTGCAGTTCTAAAAGGTATGATTGTATTACAGCACAATCACTGACATTCATAATGACAAGCCTGAGTCACAAAAAATTTCATTATATTCTGTATTATATGTTGAAGAAGACCACGAAGTTTATGATAAAATGTTGACTTCTTTTTTTTTAATTTTGTATTTAAAAAGTAAGCTTCAATTATTTGGAAAATTCTCTTATTTAGAAATAATTCACCAATGGCATTCAGAAAATTTTATTAAGTTCATACTATGTCTATGCAAAATCACTTTGGAAGAAAGATGATGAAGAAGGCAATGAGAGTATACCATACAGTCCTTGAATGTGATAAAAAGAATGCTGCATTTGGAATCAAAAGACCTGACTTTACCACCTGCACCAGCTATGTGAGCCTGAAAAATCTGGGTTACTTCTTTTACCCTTTGTGTCTTTATCTGCAAACAGAAGCTATATCACTTTCATGCCCAATGGTATACTGGAGCCATCTTGAATTGGCTCACAAGAGGCGATGGTTAAATTTCAGTGTGAGCATGTAAACATACTTTGAAAATCAGCAAAAACTACAGATCAGAGCTTGATTTGTTGTTTAATAGCTTTTCTAGACTCAGGTTTGGAGAAAATTTTCATGATGCAGATTAAATGTAAAAGTGTATTGCTGTAGATACATTCTATCCCTCATCCCAAACTGGTTATTAAACATTTACCAGGACACCTCTGATTATATTATTTTTATAACCCACTCTGTAAAAAAAGAGATAATCATGGCACCTACTTCCCAAAGTTGTAAGGAGGATCCAATGAGATTAGAACCTCAAAGTTCTTCCCACAGTGCCTGGCACATAGTAAGCACAAGATAAATGTTGGCTATTATTGCTACTCACAGAGTGGTCCTGAGGATAAAATGAAGTCATGTATGGCTAACAGGCTATAAAATTATGGTAATTTCTATTCTTATCAATAAACACTGGTCAGACTGGCCTTGGGAAAAAGTATGAAACAGCCCAAGTTTGTCATTAGCACCATCTCCCCTTTCTCCTCCTCTGTCCTGGGAAGCCCAGCTCTGATCCTATCTCTTTTCCTGTCCATTCCATCCCCATTTCACTATTAGATGGTAGGGAGATACTCTTCTCTAGGATACCTGCATGTTGATAGAAGACCATTTAGACTTCAAGACCAAGCAAGGGTGGATCTCTAGTAGTAGAATAATGGGTACAAAGATAGAATGGTAGTGAAGATATTCTAAGAATAGGAGAGACCTGCTACTAGCTACTCTGTCTATGCCCGAGGACATCTCTGTTCACTGATATTTCTCAAAAAGGAAGCCATAGGGAACCTGTATTAATGAAATTCAGAAATAAACACCATGCCTCCTCTGAATTCATAGTTTTAACTCTTTCCACTCACATTCTGATTAGAAATATTGCCAAATGACCTAATTGGCAAAGGGGAGAGGGCAGAAGTTTGAGAGGAAGCACTGAGGATCAGGATACCTAGATTTTTGTTCAAGCTCTTCCTCTGACTAGCAAGCAATTTTATCTCTCTTTCAGAGATCACTTTTTTGCATCTGTGAAATGGAAGGGTTGTATGTAATAATCTCTAAATTTTCCTCCATCTCCAAAAGTCTGTGATTCTATGAAACTGCCTAATTCGAGTTTTATCACTTCTCCCTGTCTTCCTTTTGGAAGAGGTGGATTATTTAAGAAATTAATTAATTGGGGACAGCTAGATGGCTCCTAAGAAGAGGTCTTTTGCCTTTTTCTTGATCTTGAAGGAGCTCCAGCTTGGGATCTCATATTTCTCTTGGATTTTTCCTTTTGAATTATCCTGTGAGTGAGCAAAAAAATGCTGACTCCTTTCCTGGATTTTCTGAAGATTAAGAATCAGGCCTAGAGATGGAAGGTCCTGGGTTCAAATCTGGTCTCAGACACTTCTTAGCTGTGTGACCCTGGGCAAGTCACTTAACCTCTCTTGCCTAGCTCTTACTGCTCTTCTGCCTTGCAACCAATACACAGTATTAATTCTAAGATGGAAGGTAAGGGTTCATTCACCAAAAAAGAAAGAAAAAGAAATGAATTAATCCATTAAGATTAACCATCTCTATATCAGACCTGGTCTTTTGGAACTTAAATCTAGTTGGGAAGATAAGACCAAGACAAACAATTCCCTGAGATACTTTGGTGGGGCCATGATTTCATCAGTGTGATTTTACATTCTCTGGGTTGTGGTGGATAGCAAGTCTTTTCATTCTGGTTGAGGGCTGCCAAAAATCTCCCCAAGGGGGAGCTACCCAAAGCACTGGAGGCTCTCAGCTACCTTTTTAGTATACTATAGATAAAAAGGTAATACTTGTGCAACAATGAACCAGAAAGAACAGAATAAAAAGTGCCAGATTCCCATCAAGAGTTGATACCTAGCCTCTTTTAGGAATAAGGGAGACCCATAAACTTTCCCAGAGCCCATCGCACAAATCTGTAAGCATTTAACCAATTTTTACATCTAACAAGACAAACCTTTTCTGGCCTGGCCTTACTCCAGGCTTTGTCTCCACTAAGTGTCTGAGACATTTGGCCCGGAGCAGAGAGAGACAGACTAGTCCTTGCTAGTCGGAAAGGTCAGCCCAGACCATTCATCATAACCGTTGCTCACATTAGTTCAGAGGGGCAAGCTGAAGAGGCAAACCATATTTTCTTCTTTAAGAAAGAAGTCTTCACCCAAATGGCAACACCAAATGACAGGCTCGAGACTAGGAGGTTGTTTAAATCCAAATGGCTGCTCATAATTTATGGCTGGCGGGCTGACTTCTCTCCTGCCACACATGTGTTCTGGGGGAATTTGCAGAACATCTTTCTTTGCTTCCCAGGCCCACGATCATTGGGCTTCAATTCAATAGCTGCTTGCTTTCTCCCACGCTCAGCAGCAGTAAGTAAGAGAGAAATCACTTTATCCAAGTGCAACTCTGCCTTGTGTGTGTTTGGCTTAACTGCCATATGAATACCTGTATTTTAGAGAAGAGGAAAGCCAGGCAGGGAACTTACACAGAGCTGGCCTCATAGCACAGGCTGATTAAGTCCCTCTGGGGCATCCAGACACCACTGATTTTTACAGTTTTGTCTCATAGCTCATGATTTTTAAAAACATGGTATCAAGCTTATTTTTCAAAATTATGGTACTTTGTAAACAGAAAACAGGCCATTAATTTATTCCAAGTCTTTCTAAAATCTTGATATATTTTAATATGTAAATTGAATATGAAATATAAAAATAAGCTCAATGGTACTTTTAAAGAACAGAAGAAATTTCAAAATTCTAAACGAAAAAGGGGAGTCAGGAAATAATAAAAGAAAAGATTGGAATTTATGTAAAAATGATTATAAGAAAAGGGAAATGAATTTGAGAAAAGTTGGTAATCACTAAATGAAATTTTCATTTTTCACAAAATAGTAAATTTTTTCTCCCGAATAATGAGATCAATAGAGAATTTTGAGTCAGGACTGGGTTCAGGCCCCAGCTCTGCAACTTACTACTTCTGTGACCTGGAGTAAATCACTTAAGACTCTCTGGAACTCAACTACCTCACCTGCAAAATAGTACATTGGAATAGCTGTGTCTTAAGGTTCCTTTCAGCTCTAAATCCTATAATCCAAAAGAAGGGATTGTGCCTAGTGCCAGATGGATTAATCTACCTCTTTGGTAGTTTTCCTGGTGGGATACACAAATAAAAGAGACAAGAAGGTGATCTGACCTATCAAGATGCCAACCTGTGGCCTGCCATTCTGAGAATCCATTTTAGTGTTCCCAATATCCTATTCTAAAAGTTGGGG